>NC_134897.1:40302631-40320131 GCF_041734735.1 Babylonia areolata
GATTTTTGGAAAGTTATTTCTGACGAGGTTCTTATGGTCGAACTTTCACAGGCATTAGTTCATTGCCCTATTTCTACATTCCTTTAATGCACTTCAGAATTGTGTTAATGGTTTCTGATTATTATAATTATTATTATTGAATTGTTACTGTTAAATGTAATTGCATGTTAGTTATACCACCTTCCTCCCCCCATGCCCCCCCCCCCCTTTTTTTTTTAACGTCTAATATCAGTGACAGTGAAAAGACGCTAAACTAAAGAACGAACTCGACTGTTGGCCGCCGTTCTTTCTCTGTCTCTGGACCTTGCGATTGGAATGAACTTCCTCTTTCGCTTCGTCAAGTCTCCACACTCAGCTTTTTTTTAAGTCTGGCCTTAAAACCCACCTCTTCCCAAAATAGCCTCCCTCCCCTGCCTCTTCCTTGTCTTTGGTTTCTACAGTTTTAGAGTTATGCATGCGTGTGAATGACTGGTGCGAAAGCGCTTTGATTTGTCTCTGCACAAGATTCAGCGCTATATAAATGCCATTATTATTATTGTTATTATTATTATTAGTTTGTTTCTTCCACGCCCTCACACAGACAAAAGCAGAAACATAAGCTGGTTTTCATACTGTACGAGCTGGTCTGTCAGATATCAAATTATTTAGTCCTTGGCCTTTCCCGCTCTCCCTGCTTCCTATCTGTGTGTGTATTTGTACATCACGCTTCTTTGTTGACTTTGATCTTTTGCTATTTTTTGCATTTTGTGCACCGTATGTTTTTCGACAGTAAGTCCCCCTTGTCAACAGGCATGTACACACACAGACACAGACACATGTATCCAAATGTATCTCTGAACTAAGCGGTCGGTATGCATGACCATTATAATTGATTGTAAGTGCGTATGCCTAACGCGTTTCATGTTTTGTAATTGTTACATGAACTATTTTCATAGATACCCAAATAGCATCCTGCAGTTATGAAGCCTTGTCTTGTCTTGTCACTGTACTGAATGGTCAACACCGTATTATCTGACCGAGAACTTCTCTGAACCTTGAACCCAGAAAACAGTAGACAAAGAAATTGAACGTGGAATTGACGACGGAAGCCAGTTCTATCAGGCTAATGAGGAGTCTAGTAATATTATAATAGCGTCCTCTAAGACTGACACCCGGAATGAACATGACACCCATCCCTGTCGCAATGGTAGGAACAGAGCAGACGAGATAGAGAACGGAAACAGCAACAAGTGTGCGGGTCAGCGCTACATCCCGTGACGACAACGGACACGATGACGATTTCTCTCGCCACGCCGCCAGTCTAGTTAGCTTCACCGATGTCACGATAGTTGTTGCAAAGACAACCATGACGAAGGTGAGTGGTTGGAGAGAAATCACAAAGAAAGTCAACACATCCAAATGATCTTTGTTCCGCCTATAGAATTCACTAGTGTAGACGGCAGTGGACGTGGTGTTTGCGGAAGGGTTGAACACGCACGCCAAACGCCATCTCAGTGCTATCGTCAAAGACCCGGTCATTATCAACGCCGCGCCTACCACCAGTAAAACTGCTGTTGTCCTGGTTTTCAGAATGGTTTGAGAGCGAAGAGGACTGACGACACACAGGCATCTCTCACAGGCTACCAGCATAGAAATGAACCCCGACACCCACAAAAAGCCTTGGAGCCCAGTAAGCTTGTGAGTGGTGATGAACTCAAAGACAGGACCAACAGCGGCACCAAATGGAGGGAGGAGTCTGTCCAGGTTGGCGAAAAACCTTTGCAGCACGTAAAGAAAGTCCACAAGAGAGAGGCAGAAAAGACACAGGTTGATGCGTTCTCTGAGACCTTGCCTCCAAAACACCAGCATGTTGAGGGCGTTGCATGGGAAAGAGATGAGGTAGAGAACAGGCAGGCAAACTGCACGAACAGCGGTGCTGACAGTCTCTTCCGTTTCCTGACTGATGAGGTTGTCTGAGTTATTCCACGGAACGAAACCCCCAGAGGATTCTTCTAAAACTATGCAGTCCTGAGGAATGGTTACGTTTGAACCGAAAGAAGGAGATGAACTGAAAACGACTGATGTGGCATCATATGATGATTCAACTTTCCCTCCATGCAGAGTCCCTGAGAGATCCATGCTTTTATGCCAGAGATGAAGGCTAAAACTCTAGAAGAACTAAGTGATTCCACATGCGCTCCACGTTGTCAAAAGACGACTGTGGTGTGAAACAGACGGGTCGGAAAGAGTGCAAGTCTGTCTATATATGCTATGTAACATGAAAACATTAATTAAAAATCAATCAATAACTATGATAGAAAGGTCGCCAGTTGATGAATCAAACAAAGGGACCTGCTATTGATTTTTAACGGCCTCTGCAGGTTCTAAATGTGAGCCACACCCGCTGACTGGGTGCGTGTCAACAGTCACGTATACTTCCGCGCGCGCGCGCATGTGTGTATGTATGTATGTATGTGTGTGTGTATGTGTGTGTGTGTGTGTGTGTGTGTGTGTGTGTGTGTGTGTTTCTGATGTGAGTGGTCGTACATTCTAAATTAATGTACCTCCGATGAAACCAATTCCAGAAACAAAGTGACAGGACATACACTCATACAACACACGCACACACACACACACACACACACACACACACACACATACACACACACACACACACACACACTACAGAACACGTATGTATCCATAAATGTGCACATATAAATACACAAACAGACACACGCGCGCACGTAAGCACGCACGTACGTACAAACGCACGTATACACATGCATATACACAAACTCACAACCACACACACAGCACGCACGCACGCACACACACACACACACACACACACACACACACACACACACACACACACACACTCACACACACAAATTGAGAGAGAACACATACACGCGCGCGCGCACACATATACATGCATACATTATGGTGTTACTTAAAGTGATTTGCATGGTCCATAGTCACAAAATGTAAAACGAACAGAACGGTCTTTCTGTGAATGAAACAGTCTCGTCCAACCCATTCAGGTATTATGTACAGATAAAATATCTTCGTGGGTTTGTCACTTCACAAATAGACGGGAAGGAGTTTGACGGACGGAAAAAGCCGTCCGCTCCAGGCAAAGCAAAAACAGCAAATAGTTTAATCCTTGTGCCCCCTGGGGGCATTGACCTTTTACATACATACATCTTTCACACAGACCATGTAAACAGTAAGGGTGATGTAAAAAAAAAAAAAAAAGAAAAAAAGAAAAAAAAAGCCCATTCGCGCAAAAAATACACGTTAACTCTCTCCATACGAACGGCGAAAGAGACGACGTTAACAGCGTTTCACCCCAATTACCATCATCAAAATATTGCAAGCTGAAGGCTCTTATACTGAAGAGGTGAATGTTGACAAAGAATACCACAATTCTGACGACGGAAGCTAAAGGTTGGGTCATTCAGACACCCACTGGACATCCGATGGGTCTGTGTAGAGGAGAAGAGAGGACTGGCCGTACTGAGAGAGTTAATAATTACTTAATCCTCAGCCATTAACGACAGACATAACATTACCGGAAGGAACTACAAATGTAAGATAATGCAGTGTGAAGTCCTGTCTGGAAAGTGTGATTCTGGTGAGGTGAGTCAGGGCTGTTTGGGGGATTTGGGGAAGTGGAAGGAATGGTAGAAACACAGAGACTTCCGACCAACCTCCCAGCTTCAACAGCCCTGGTGAAACACAGACACTTCTGACCAACCTCCCAGCTTCAACAGCCCTGGTGAAACACAGGGACTTCTGACCAACCTCCCAGCTTCAACAGCCCTGGTGAAACACAGGGACTTCTGACCAACCTCCCAGCTTCAACAGCCCTGGTGAAACACAGGGACTTCTGACCAACCTCCCAGCTTCAACAGCTCTGGTGAAACACAGGGACTTCTGACCAACCTCCCAGCTTCAACAGCCCTGGTGAAACACAGACACTTCTGACCAACCTCCCAGCTTCAACAGCCCTGGTGAAACACAGGGACTTCTGACCAACCTCCCACCTTCAACAGCCCTGGTGAAACACAGGGACTTCTGACCAACCTCCCAGCTTCAAAAACCCTGGTGAGGTGAGTTTGTGGGAGATGGAAGATTGGTCAGAACTCTCTATCTCTCTCTTTATCTCTCTATCTGTGTTCCTGCCCAAACAAAGTCAATGACGATGCTCCAAAGACTGCTTCTTACAGTCATCTCCGTCCTAGTCATCGTTGGACAATGTTGACAGTATGTACCTTATGCACTGATACTGTAAAGAATACATCAATTTCTACTACTGGTGCTACCAAGAAGAAGAAGAAGAAGAAGAAGAAGAAGAAGAAGAAGAAGGAATATTTCGGTCAATAAAAACAACAACAATACAAATAGATATAAATGTATGTTTTATTTTATTTTATTTTATTTTATTATCATTATTTTTTTCAAAGCGTTGGCTTCCAGGGTACTACTCATGTACAATCACTGCCGTATTGCCCACGTGACCTGTCATAGTCATGTGGGATGGAAGGTTCTGTGGTACAAGAGAGTTAAGTGCGCCCCGCCTCACACCCCCCCCCCCTCCAATCCCCTCCTCCCCCCTCTCTATGAAATAACTTGCAAAGAGTGATACGATAGGTGTTACCAAAAAACCTGATTGTTATGAGAGACAGTGAGGGATTGTTCTTCCAGAACAGTATACTTTGTTTAAAAACAACAACAACAACAACAAACAAACAAACAAACAAAAAACAACAACCCGCCCCCCCCCCCCCCGCCCAAAAAACAAAAACAAAAAACCCAACAAAAAACAAAAAAAAAACAAACAAAAAACAAAAACAAACAAAAACAAAAAGAAAGAAAGAAAGAAACAAAACAACAACAACAACAAAACAAAACGGGCTTTCTGGGAAGATGCAGGTTTGGTCTTGGGATGCATGGTGAATGAAAGAAAGCTGAAATTTCACCAGACAGCACTGTGTGCAGCCGATGTAATGAATACCACTCATAACCAAAAGCATTTTCTTGAATGTGCAGCAATGTGGGGTCTTTTTTTTCTTTTTTTTTTCCATATATAACTGTCGTTTATAGACCACAGAATAATCTTAATTTTTTGACTGAAACATCGATTTTCATGCTGTTCTTCAAACACGTGCGCCTAAAAGCAACTGTGTTTTAAATTGGAGATCAGTCAACTGTAGTCCACCTGCAGCCGGCATGGTTTAGATCATCTCTCGAAGTTTATTTTCACAATTTATGAAAACAATTTCTGCTTTAATGAAAGGATTCATACGTTTCTGTGAGCCTATAAGTAGTAACTGTCTCCATTCACATGGTACAAAACTTCAAGTCAATGCTGCTTATACTACCGATTCAGCTCACACAGGTCAAAACAGAAAAAAAAGAAGAAAAAAAAAAGGTACTTGGAACAAAGCCAGACACTTCCTTAACTCTTTCGTTCCCATTTTTCTATGAACCATTACTCCCCCTTGTTCAGAGATCCCCACCATTCGAATATCCCCTTCATTCCTGGATTTAGGAAGAGAAAGAAAGTATGAAGCAGGGTACTTATTTTGGACGCTTACGGTAACGGGCTCATTACAGTACACTAAGATTGTCATAATTATACTGTTGTGTTCAGAATTGATGTGAGAAGTTGTTGAGACCCTGTTGACACTATAGGGTGCCATCTCTGGTGATAGTCAGGTGTAAAACAGGTGACTTTGGGGTCAAACACAATGCATACAACTACGTACTACATGCAGGACAGTGTTTTGCTTGCAGAGTATGCACACCATGCAGGTACTCACCGAGTAGCGCCTCATATGTATCTCAGTGCCACACTGCTAGTCATATCCACGAAAAACTGTCACAATTGTCACTACTATTGTCCTTATCACATGAATGATTTGAACTTTGTCTCAAAGAGAATATATGCCTTTCACTACACTAGCAGTCACTGTGCCAGAATCAGATCATTATCTACACAATTCTTGAACAAAAACTATTCAGAAACGATACCGTCTCTAAATACGCATGTCCATGTCACAATCATCACGTAATATGCCACACAATGGTGACACGTGTGTGATATACCTTGAAGCAGTCATGCCAGTTACTGCACACGTATACACCACAATTTTCACACTTCTTACTTTTTTAACTTTTCATCACCCGCTATCTGTGCTTCTGTAGCAACAGCTAAGTGCACTCTCTCCTTGTCATTCATTTGAAACAGACCGAAATCATTATCTGTTAGAGCGTTGTGAAACTCATCATCAGAAAACTGGTTACAATCCGAACTTTCTACACATTCCGTTTTTCTGTGCCCGTGTGTCTGCACTGCACATCGGCAAGAATGTAATGGCGCCCGCTTTCCCACGGACAAGGGGTGGGGGGGTGGGGGGGGGGGATGTCTGGCATCCATTCCACTCATAAACACTGCCCCGCTAGTGACCCGGTCAAGGATAGATGACGCGAACTGATGACGCGACTCGCGGGAAGTTCAAAGCGCTTACCGCGAGAACCGATTTTCCGGGCTGCAGGAAGGAAAGGGGGAAATTCTCTGCTGCACGGTTTTCCGGCCTCCATGAAGAAAAGGTAAAAATCCAGTATACCGGAAAACCGTACTGCAGGGATGAAAGAGTTTTAAAAAACCAGAAGAGCCGGAATTGTCCTTATACCGATCATTTGATATGTTCACACAGCAGCAACGCACACACACACACACACACACACACACACACACACACACACACACACACACACACAGACACACACACACACACACACACACACACACACAGACACACACTCACACACACACACACACACACACATATATATATATATATATATATATATATATATATAGAGAGAGAGAGAGAGAGAGAGAGAGAGAGAGAGAGAGAGAGAGAGAGAGAGAGAGAGAGAGAGAGAGAGAGAGAGGCATGCATTTTCCTTTTCAAGCTGCCCGAACTACTCTTCACGACTCCAGAGGGGAGTGGCAGCGCTGGCTGTTACACTCGTTCACTTCAGTCGGGCACGCACTGTACAGAGCGTGAAAATCTGCAACCCCCCCCCCCCACACACACACACACCCACCGTCCTCTTCCTGTGAATTCTTCACAAGAGACAGCTTCTTCCAGATCACTTGGCGAAAGTAAGGTGCCACAACAGCGCTGACAGGACATTGCTACACGAGGTTGATGGTACCCCTCTTAAGACACGTGTCATGATGGGGTGGACGGGTTTACTTGCGACACGACATGTCATAATTTGGTGGAAGGTACCCTCACAACATACGTGTCACAACCGGATGGATGGCACTTGTAATAATAATAATAATGATAATAATACTCATGTCTTGCAGGGTGGTTGGTACATGCAACAACACACGCGTCATGATGGGGTGGAAAGTACCTCTCATGACGCACGCGTCACAATGGGGTGGACAGTATATTTCATGTGTCACAACTGGATGAATGCTAAATCTCACAAGTGTCACCATGGGGAGAAAGGTACCTGTCATAACTCACGTGTCACAATGGGGTGGACAGCACCTGTCATAACTCGCGTGTCACAATGGGGTGGTCAGTGCCTGTCATAACTCACGTGTCATAATGGGGTGGATGGTCCCTGTCATAACACACATGTCACAATGGGGTGGATGCTAAATTTCATAAATCATGTGTGACAATGGGAGGAATGGTACCTCTCATAACTCACGAGTCACAAGGGGGTGGGTGATACCCCTCACAACACACGTGTCACAATGGGGTGGGTGGTTCTTTTCATAACTCACATGTCACAAATAGGTAGTGCCTCTCATAAAAGACAATTCATAACTGTGTACATAGTATTTCTTATAACTCACATGTCCCAACCGGGTGGATGGTACCTCTCATGACTCACGTGTCAGAACTGGGTGGATGGCACCTCTCATGACTCACGTGTCAGAACTGGGTGGATGGTACCTCTCATGACTCACGTGTCAGAACTGGGTGGATGGCACCTCTCATGACTCACGTGTCAGAACTGGGTGGATGGTACCTCTCATGACTCACGTGTCAGAACTGGGTGGATAGCACCTCTCATGACTCACGTGTCAGAACTGGGTGGATGGCACCTCTCATGACTAACGTGTCAGAACTGGGTGGATGGTACCTCTCATGACTCACGTGTCAGAACTGGGTGGATGGTACCTCTCATGACTCACGTGTTTAGAACTGGGTGGATGGTACCTCTCATGACTCACGTGTCACATTGTGGTGGATGGTACCTTTGATAAAACACGTGTCACAATGAGGTGGATGACACCTGTCATAACAGAAGTATCACAACCGGGTGGATAGCACCATTCATAACACACGTGTCATAATGGGGTGGATGGTACATCTCTTAACACACCTGCAAAAACTAGATGGATAGTATCTCTCATAACACACGTACCCAAATGAGACGGATGGTGTCTCTCATAACACACATGTCACAATGAGATGGATGTACCTCTCATAACACACATGTCACAATGAGATGGATGGTACTTCTCATAACGCACGTGTCACAATGAGATGGATGTACCTCTCATAACACACATGTCACAATGAGATGGGTGGTATCTCTCATAACACACGTGTCACAATGAGATGGATGATATCTCTCATAAAACACGTGTCACAATCAGATGGGTGGTATCTCTCATAACACATGTGTCATATGAGATGGATGATATCTCTCACGACATACCTGTCACCATGGGGTGTGTGGGACCTCTCATTACACACGTGTCACAACTTCATGTATGGTACCTTTCACAACATACCTGTCACCACGGGGTGGAAGGTACCCCTAGCAGTGTCACAACTGTTTGGATGATAACCTCCACACAACATGATTAACACTGGGGTGGATAGAGCTCCACGGATTACCTTGCGTCACCATGGGGTAGATGGCACCCCTCATAACTCAGCTGTCTGCGGATGGCATCCATCCTAACTCACTTGCCATAATTGGGTGGACGGCACCCCTCATAACTCACTTGCCATAATTGGGTGGACGGCACCCCGTCATAACTCACTTGCCATAATTGGGTGGACGGCACCCCTCATAACTCACTTGCCATAACTGGGTGGACGGCACCCCTCATAACTCACTTGCCATAATTGGGTGGACGGCGCCTGTCATAACAGATGTGTCAAAGTTTGGTTGATGGTACACCCCACAGTACCAAGTTCCACAATGGAGTGGATGGCGCTCTTAGTGGTAGCTTGTGTCACTATGGGTGGATGATACCCCATCACACACCGTGTCACAGCTGGAAGGATGATACGTCTCACAAAACACGTGACAACATAGGGTGGCTGGTACCCCTTACAACTCCATGTGACATCGTGGAATGGATTGTACACTTCACAATACCACGCGGCATGATGGGGTGGATGGTACCCCTTACAACTCCATGTGACATCGTGGAATGGATTGTACACTTCACAATACCACGCGGCATGATGGGGTGGATGGTACCCCTTACAACTCCATGTGACATCGTGGAATGGATTGTACACTTCACAGTACCACGCGGCATGATGGGGTGGATGGTACCCCTTACAACTCCATGTGACATTGTGGAATGGATTGTACACTTCACAGTACCACGCGGCATGATGGGGTGGATGGTACCCCTTACAACTCCATGTGACATTGTGGAATGGATTGTACACTTCACAGTACCACGCGGCATGATGGGGTGGATGGTACCCCTTACAACTCCATGTGACATTGTGGAATGGATTGTACACTTCACAGTACCACGCGGCATGATGGGGTGGATGGTACCCCTCGCAACACACATGTCACAAGTGGGTGGATGGTATCCCCAACATTGCTGCGTGACATTATGGATGGAAGGTGCTCCTCACAACACCATGTGTCACCATGCGATGGAAGGTATCCCTCGCAACACGGCGTCACAGCTGGGTAGATGGTATCCCTCACAACGCACGAGTAACATTGGGGTGGATGGAGGTCCTCCTACTACCTGGCGTCACCATGGGATATGCCTCTACACACCTGTGACAGCTGGGTGGATGGCATCCCACGCAATACCTGTGAAATAGAACGGAGATCCTCATAATACCTTGTCTCTCCATGTGGTTGAAGATACCTCTCGTAAGTCACGCATCATAATGGGGTTGGTGGTAACTCTGACACAGTTGGGTGGAAGGATGGTGCCTCTCACAAACACGCCTATCACAACTGGGTGGATTGTACACCTCAGAGTGTCATGTGCCGTAATGGATTGGAGGGAGCTCCTCATAATAGCTTGCATCACCATGGGGCGCATGGTACGCCTCATAACACACATGTCACCATGGGGCGCATGGTTCGCCTCATAACACATGTCACCATGGGGTGAATGGTATGCCTCATCACACACATGTCACCATGGGGTGAATGGTACGCCTCATAACACATGTCACCATGGGGTGAATGGTATGCCTCATCACACACATGTCACCATGGGGTGAATGGTACGCCTCATCACACACATGTCACCATGGGGTGAATGGTATGCCTCATAACACACATGTCACCATGGGGTGAATGGTACGCCTCATAACACACATGTCACCATGGGGTGAATGGTACGCCTCATCACACACATGTCACCATGGGGTGAATGGTATGCCTCATCACACACATGTCACCATGGGGTGAATGGTACGCCTCATAACACACATGTCACCATGGGGTGAATGGTACGCCTCATCACACACATGTCACCATGGGGTGAATGGTATGCCTCATCACACACATGTCACCATGGGGTGAATGGTACGCCTCATAACACATGTCACCATGAAGTGAATGGTATGCCTCATCACACACATGTCACCATGGGGTGAATGGTACGCCTCATAACACATGTCACCATGGGGTGAATGGTATGCCTCATCACACACATGTCACCATGGGGTGAATGGTACGCCTCATAACACATGTCACCATGGGGTGAATGGTACGCCTCATCACACACATGTCACCATGGGGTGAATGGTACGCCTCATAACACATGTCACCATGGGGTGAATGGTATGCCTCATAACATACATGTCACCATGGGGTGAATGGTACGCCTCATAACACATGTCACCATGGGGTGAATGGTATGCCTCATCACACACATGTCACCATGGGGTGAATGGTACGCCTCATAACAATGTCACCATGGGGTGAATGGTATGCCTCATCACACACATGTCACCATGGGGTGAATGATACGCCTCATAACACACATGTCACCATGGGGTGAATGGTATGCCTCATCACACACATGTCACCATGGGGTGAATGGTACGCCTCATAACACACATGTCACCATGGGGTGAATGGTACGCCTCATAACACACATGTCACCATGGGGTGAATGGTACGCCTCATAACACACATGTCACCATGGGGTGAATGGTACGCCTCATAACACACATGTCACCATGGGGTGAATGGTATGCCTCATCACACACATGTCACCATGGGGTGAATGGTACGCCTCATAACACATGTCACCATGGGGTGAATGGTATGCCTCATAACACACATGTCACCATGGGGTGAATGGTACGCCTCATAACACACATGTCACCATGGGGTGAATGGTATGCCTCATCACACACATGTCACCATGGGGTGAATGGTACGCCTCATAACACACATGTCACCATGGGGTGAATGGTACGCCTCATAACACACATGTCACCATGGGGTGAATGATACGCCTCATAACACACATGTCACCATGGGGTGAATGGTACGCCTCATAACACACATGTCACCATGGGGTGAATGGTACGCCTCATAACACACATGTCACCTTGGGGTGAATGGTACGCCTCATAACACACATGTCACCATGGGGTGCATGATACCCCTCACAACACAAGGGACAACATGGGGTAGATGGTATCCATCACAGTGCCACATGTCATAACGGTCTAGGTTCGATTCCCGGCCTCACCCATTCTCCCAAGTTTGACTGGAAAATCAAACTGAACGTCTTCTCATTCGGATGAAACGATCAACCAAGGTCCCGTGTGCCGCACGCACTTGACGACAATTAACCCATGGCGAAATAAGATTTGTCCTTTAGCTGAATTATTTAGAAAAAATCCACTCTCATAGGTACACAAATAATGATAATAATAATAATAATTATATTTATATAGCGCTGAATCTTGTGCAGAGACAAATTTAAGCGCTTTCACACCAGTCATTTACACGCATGCATAACTCTAAAACTGACGAAACTGAAGACAAGGAAGAGGCAGGGGAGGGAGGCTATCTTGTGAAGAGGTGGGTTTTAAGACCAGACTTGACAGAGCTGAGTGTGGAGACCTGACCAGCGTGCTGGGTTATGCTGCCGAAAGGCATCTGCCTAGCAGGTGTGGTGTAGCGTATTGGGACTTGTCCCAACGCAGTGACGCCTCCTTCAGAAACTGAAATTAAAACTGTCTGTCTGGTTTTGGGCCTTCGTTCCGGTCGTTTTGCCACGACAAGCATGTCTTCGATCTCGCAGAGGCCTTTCTGCACCATCTACCTCCAAGTAAATCGGTCTGAAGCTACAGGTCGGTGTTCAAGGCTTTCAGGTCTGTCTTGCAGACGTCATTATAGTGCAGTTGTGGTCTGCCTGTAGAATGTTTTCCCTGTGCCAGCTCTCCGTGTGGAGTGATGGCCTAGAGGTAACGCGTCCGCATAAGAAGCGAGAGAATCTGAGCGTGCTGGATCGAATCACGGTTCAGCCGCCGATATTTTCTCCCCCTCCACTAGACCTTGAGTGGTGGTCTGGACGCTAGTCATTCGGATGAGACGATAAACCGAGGTCCCGTGTGCAACATGCACTTAGCGCACGTAAAAAACCCCACGGCAACAAAAGAGTCGTTCCTGGCAAAATTCTGTAGAAAAATCCACGTTGATAGGAAAAACATATAAAACTGCACGCAGGAAAAAATACTTAAAAAAATGGGTGGCGCTGTAGTTTTGCGACGCGCTCTCCCTGGGGAGAGCAGCCCGAATTTCACACAGAGAAATCGGTTGTGATAAAAAGAAATACAAATACAAAATACAGCAGATTCCTGCGGATCCGGCCATTGTCCATTCGCGCTCCGTGACCCAGCCAGTGCATGTGTCTTTGTTTCAGCAGGGTGTGCACGTTAGAGATTCTAGCTCTCTCCAGGACGGCGTTGTTTAGAACTTTTTCCTGTAAGGTGATGTTCGGGACGGGTCAGAGGCAGTATCAGTATCAGTATCAGTAGCTCAAGGAGGCGTCACTGCGTTCGGTCAAATCCATATACGCTACACCACATCTGTCAAGCAGATGCCTGACCAGCAGTGTAACCCAACGCGCTTAGTCAGGCCTTGAGAAAAATAAAATAAATAGATAAATAATTTTAGATAAATATATAAAAAATACTACTACTACTCATAATAATAATATTTATTAGACGCAAAACTTTGATGAAGTCAACTCTATGCGCACAAAAAAGAAGAAAAAAAGAAGATGAGGCAGTGCATGTGGAAAGCATATACTTTTTATTTTCTTTTATTTATTTATTTTTTTTATATCAAATTGGGCGTGCAGGATCCACGACTCAGTGCAATACAGGAGGGTGCTTATGACACAAGCCATGTAAATCTGAAGCTTCGTGTGTTCCATCAGCTCCCTTGTTGTCCGTACTCTCTCTGTCAGTCTGGACCTGGTGGCAGCAGCCTGTTTAGCTCGGTGTCAAGAGTGAGGGAGTCTAACACCGCTGAACCCAGATGCACAAAATCATTGACAACATCAAGTTCACGGTCAAAGATTCTCATGTCGAGTGGAGGGTTTAAGTCTGCCCCATGACCTATGCTTGATGTTGAATCCATCCGAAAACTCGCTGAACCGGCTTATGAACTGCTGAAGTTCTTCAGCTGAGTGGGCAGTTACTGCTGAGATGTCTACGAAGAGGAAGTCCGGTAGACATTTCAGCTGAAATCCCGACTTTGCCAATTCAATGTTTATTTGTTTTCATAGCGAAGTTCTTCTGGTATCACGTTAATGAATAACAGATATATAAAGGTCATTATCAAGCTTTTGTGTCTCTCATGCTACACTGTAATGTCTCTGGTATGAGATCTTAAAAACCAAAATGGACTTTGCTTTTAGTCTGGAGAGGTTGAACAGCTTTCCGTCTGAATTAGTCCAGAGATGGATGCCTTCCGTGGCTGATCCGACGGCGTGCTTCAGCAAAAAGGGCAAGGAAGCCCAGGCCCCAGACATGGTGGGTGCGTGGACGCAGCTGTGATGAAAGTCATCACATTGCAGTAGACTTTGTTTTCGTGTGGCATAACTCTTTAATGAGAGGCAATGTGTGTGTGTGTGTGTGTGTGTGTGTGTGTGTGTGTGTGTGTGTGTGTGTGTGTGTGTGTGTGTGTGTGTGTGTGTGTGTGTGTGTGTGTGTGTGTGTGTGTGTGTGTGTGTGTGTGTGTGTGTGTGTGTGTGTGTGTGGTTGCACGAGGCATATAGGGCGCTTGCGTGAACATTCATTTTTCCTATACGGATGTTCAGGTGAGAGTTCAGATAGATGCATGCTCTCTGGCACAACTTGTCTGTCATCGAACCTGTGCGGCCGTTCAGCTTACAGCCGCAGAGATATTTGGCTCTGAGACCCTAGTGCTCAGGTGAGAATGGAAAAAAAACAACAAACCCCAGCTTAGAATAAATCTGGTGTTTATCTTAATTCATTGTTATAGCGTCGATGGAGTCATTTCGATAAGTGTATTTGTATGTGGTTTTATTGGTCGTTTTGCTTTTTGGTCTTCTAAAAAACGCAATGTTATTATCTTATCATACTGTTCCTAAACTTGGCAGTGAGATTCCTTTTTGTCAAAGTGTTTATGATAGCATTGCTACTGTGACAGGGAGAAAAGAATATTGTTTTGCTTACACTTGATTTTTACCTGATCTTTGTATCATTATCAGAATGATTTCCACCGAGACTTTCTTCTTAACGCTTAACGTGGTGAAAGCCTTGAGATGGCCTTAGTGGTCGGCGAGGCTCTAAGCACCATAATTTGATTTGATTTGATTCTTCGTAACGCTGGAATAATGGAATATAAATTTGTAATATGTAATTACTAGCGCTTGCTTGGAAAACATATATGATTAGATTCGAAAGACAGAAAGAGGCTAAAAGATATTACCATTACGAAGACGATAATTAAGGAATTATGAATTTATAACTGGTAAATTAATGGTGAGGATGATGTGTGACTGAACTCAGGTAAGTTAGTGAAATTGTACAGGGCACACATGTACCCACTCACACACATGTGACTGACGGCACTAACTGACAAGACAAGACAATACGGAGACAAGCCTAAACACGTACATTAGCCAAGATGAACTGAAAGTATTTTTATTTTGGTTTAAAGAACTTGTGGGTTGGCGCTGGGCCGAGACCCAGCAGCAGCAGCAGCAGTACCTCTGATGGCGCCACCGTGGAGGGCAGCCAAGCTGTGAAGGCGCTGAGGAGCAGCCTGTGTCCAAGCTGTGAAGGCGCTGTGAGGAGCAGCCTGTGTCCAAGCTGTGAAGGCGCTGTGAGGAGCAGCCTGTGTCCAAGCTGTGAATGTGCTGTGACGAGCAGCCTGTGTCCAAGCTGTGAAAGTGCTGTGAGGAGCAGCCTGTGTCCAAGCTGTGAAGGCGCTGAGGAGCAGCCTGTGTCCAAGCTGTGAAGGCGCTGTGAGGAGCAGCCTGTGTCCAAGCTGTGAAGGCGCTGTGAGGAGCAGCCTGTGTCCAAGCTGTGAAGGCGCTGAGGAGCAGCCTGTGTCCAAGCTGTGAAGGTGCTGTGAGGAGCAGCCTGTGTCCAAGCTGTGAAGGCGCTGTGAGGAGCAGCCTGTGTCCAAGCTGTGAAGGCGCTGACGAGCAGCCTGTGTCCAAGCTGTGAAAGTGCTGTGAGGAGCAGCCTGTGTCCAAGCTGTGAAGGCGCTGTGAGGAGCAGCCTGTGTCCAAGCTGTGAAGGCGCTGTGAGGAGCAGCCTGTGTCCAAGCTGTGAAGGCGCTGTGGAGCAGCCTGTGTCCAAGCTGTGAAGGTGCTGTGAGGAGCAGCCTGTGTCCAAGCTGTGAAAGTGCTGTGAGGAGCAGCCTGTGTCCAAGCTGTGAAGGTGCTGTGAGGAGCAGCCTGTGTCCAAGCTGTGAAGGCGCTGTGGAGCAGCCTGTGTCCAAGCTGTGAAGGCGCTGTGGAGCAGCCTGTGTCCAAGCTGTGAAGGCGCTGACGAGCAGCCTGTGTCCAAGCTGTGAAGGCGCTGACGAGCAGCCTGTGTCCAAGCTGTGAAGGCGCTGTGAGGAGCAGCCTGTGTCCAAGCTGTGAAGGTGCTGTGAGGAGCAGCCTGTGTCCAAGCTGTGAAGGCGCTGTGAGGAGCAGCCTGTGTCCAAGCTGTGAAGGCGCTGAGGAGCAGCCTGTGTCCAAGCTGTGAAGGCGCTGAGGAGCAGCCTGTGTCCAAGCTGTGAAGGCGCTGTGAGGAGCAGCCTGTGTCCAAGCTGTGAAGGCGCTGTGAGGAGCAGCCTGTGTCCAAGCTGTGAAGGCGCTGTGAGGAGCAGCCTGTGTCCAAGCTGTGAAAGTGCTGTGAGGAGCAGCCTGTGTCCAAGCTGTGAAAGTGCTGTGAGGAGCAGCCTGTGTCCAAGCTGTGAAGGCGCTGAGGAGCAGCCTGTGTCCAAGCTGTGAAGGCGCTGACGAGCAGCCTGTGTCCAAGCTGTGAAAGTGCTGTGAGGAGCAGCCTGTGTCCAAGCTGTGAAGGCGCTGTGAGGAGCAGCCTGTGTCCGGAACTGAGGACTGGAGTGAAACGGACTTGAAGGACATGAGTATCCCTGTTATGTGCTGTGCAGTGTGTTGTGTGTTGTTGCCCTTCTACCACTTTTAGTATGAATGTGACAGCGAACGTGTGAATTTTCAAATATATATTTCAATTTTTAAATTTTTTAAAAATTTTCTATATCATAGATATATGCCAAGATATCCGTTTCCTGTGTGATTTCTATTTTGCACGTGGAAATGGCTGACTGAGAGGAGTGAGATGTGAATTTTTCTGTCAATATCTAAACAGGTATGAATGGATGTCTTTACAGCAGCTCTGTTTCACTGCACTGCGGGTGTCGATGGCGTCTGATGATGAAAGACCAGAGTGCTCTCCGTGTCTTCATGAGAACGATCTCATGATGACGCTGCCTCAGGGGAAAAGGATCCTGTCGACAGTGGACCTGTTGGCTCGGAAAGTACACTGCCATTCTGGGAAGACTCTCTCTATGCAAGTGCCCAAAACCTCTTCAATGTGACTCGAGCAAAAAGCTTCCCGACGACACTGAGAAGAGAGTTGCCACGATAGTTTATTACATTCGCAGCGACTGTCACTCTTGTTTTTTTAATAGTGTGACTTCCCCGTGATTCCTCTCCCCAGCCCCTGGAGGTTTTCAA
>NC_134897.1:40325131-40330131 GCF_041734735.1 Babylonia areolata
CTATGAACGTTAAACGTGCACTGTCAATTTTTTTAAATTAAAAAACTTTTCTGTAATTTATGAAATATCTACTCGGAGAGCGTTCCACAAGTCATTCAGCGTGATTGTGTGTGTGTGTGTGTGTGTGTGTGTGTGTGTGTGTGTGTGTGTGTGTGTGTGTGTGTGTGTGTGTGTGTGTGTGTGCACCACGTACATTATTCCAGGCCAGGCAGTTCCTCTTCAAGTCCCCGAACAAACTGTACGTGGAGTGCCATCCATCAAGGTCAGTGTACACGAAAGAAAAATCAACACCTGATTTGTCTGTATGTCAGAAGCAATGTTCACAGCCATAGGATACGTTCAGGCTGGACAGGGTGAGACATTGTCAGTAAGTGAGCCAGCTGTCAGTCATACATCTTCACACTGAACACAGTCACACACTGTCAGTCATACATCTTCACACTGAACACAGTCACACACTGTCAGTTATACATCTCCACACTGAACAGTCACACACTGTCAGTCATGCATCGTTCACACTGAACACAGTCACACACTGTCAGTTATACATCTCCACACTGAACACAGTCACACTCTGTCAGTTATACATCTTCACACTGAACACAGTCACACACTGTCAGTTATACATCTTCACACTGAACACACTCACACACTGTCAGTCATACATCTTCACACTGAACACAGTCACAGAGTCAGTCATACATCGTTCACACTGAACACAGTCACACTCTGTCAGTCATACATGTTCACACTGAACACAGTCACACACTATCAGTCATACATCTTCACACTGAACACAGTCACACACTGTCAGTCATACATAGTTCACACTGAACACACTCACAGAGTCAGTCATACATCTTCACACTGAACACACTCACACACTGTCAGTCATACATCGTTCACACTGAACACAGTCACACACTGTCAGTCATACATCTTCACACTGAACACAGTCACACACTGTCAGCGATTCATCTTTACACTGTAAACGGTCACAATAGTGCTCTCCATGCCAAACAAGCCCATTTCAGATGTGCTTGACGTAACCTGAAGAAGTGGAAATGGAATATGATGTCTTGCAAGCAAATTCAGTGATCACAAATCAATACATTCTATCGTCAGACGATAGCCTTATTGTTTATACTGTGGATGTGGTAACGTTTCTCAGCGTTCGTATCCAACAATTTACCCCGTTTGGTGAGGCAGCCTGCAATATAATGTAAATACCACATAGCAAACTTCTGACGGGAGATGACTGTGTCTGACTGTGTGCATTATGTGACGGGGGAGGAGCTGATGTCTTCAGCCAATGAATGACCATGTCTGTGTCCGGCGTTAACGTGTCCTGAGCAAGGACGTGCGCTTCCGAAATGAACAGTGAACTGAGAAAAAAAAGTGACAGGATAAGGGAAGGCGGTGTGAAGCCACCACTGACGGCAATAACCATTTTGACGATAACGTTAGTCACGATGCTTTCTCTTCAGGACTTTAGAGAGTGGAAGATTATTGGAGGGACACCGATGTCACCCGATGAGTTTCCCTCCCTCGTGAGGACGCACGTGATTCAGGATGGCGTGATGTACGAATGGTGTGCTGGCACTGTCATTGACGAGCGTCACGTGCTGTCCTCGGCCCGTTGTTTCCAGTAAGACAGTGTGTTGGTCGGTCTTCTTGTTGGTATGTGTGTATTTTTTAATGTAATCATATTACTAAGTCAGTTGGTCTCTCTCTCTCTCTCTCTCTCTCTCTCTCTCTCTCTCTCTCTCTCTGTGTGTGTGTGTGTGTGTGTGTGTGTGTGTGTGTGCCCATCATGTATGTCACCATATGTCCTCATGGCTCTATTGACAGAAGACATCTATTTCCACAGCTGAATAACACAGCATGAATGTAGAGCCTTTACAACTATGAACACCAGCAGAACTCAGCAAATCCACACAAACACGCAGGTGTAAGCGGACACACACGCACACAGATACACAGCCAATGGCGCGGTGTGCACAGGCTGGAAAACGTGACGTACGCCGTGACAGACAGGCAGTACGGCCTCAGCGCCAAGGAGTCAGAGACGTACGGACAGATACGGGATGTGGAGGACATCATCATCCATCCCAGCTACAATGGTCAGTGTCTCTGTTCACATGGAATGGATGGTGGTTGTCTGTGTGTCTCTGTTCACATGGAATGGGTGATAGTTGTGTCTCTGTTCTGATGGAATAGGTGGTAGTTGTGTCTCTGTTCTGATGGAATGTGTGATGGTTGTGTCTCTGTTCTGATGGAATGGGTGGTGGTTGTGTCTCTGTTCTGATGAAATAGGTGGTGGTTGTGTGTCTGTTCTGATGGAATGTGTGATGGTTGTGTGTCTGTTCTGATGGAATAGGTGGTGGTTGTGTCTCTGTTCTGATGGAATGTGTGATGGTTGTGTGTCTGTTCTGATGGAATGTGTGATGGTTGTGTGTCTGTTCTGATGGAATGTGTGATGGTTGTGTGTCTGTTCTGATGGAATGGGTGGTGGTTGTGTGTCTGTTCTGATGGAATGTGTGATGGTTGTGTGTCTGTTCTGATGGAATGGGTGGTGGTTGTGTGTCTGTTCTGATGGAATGTGTGATGGTTGTGTGTCTGTTCTGATGGAATGTGTGATGGTTGTGTGTCTGTTCTGATGGAATGTGTGATGGTTGTGTGTCTGTTCTGATGGAATGTGTGATGGTTGTGTGTCTGTTCTGATGGAATGTGTGATGGTTGTGTGTCTGTTCTGATGGAATGTGTGATGGTTGTGTCTCTGTTCTGATGGAATAGGTGGTGGTTGTGTGTCTGTTCTGATGGAATGGGTGGTGGTTGTGTGTCTGTTCTGATGGAATGTGTGATGGTTGTGTGTCTGTTCTGATGGAATGTGTGATGGTTGTGTCTCTGTTCTGATGGAATAGGTGGTGGTTGTGTGTCTGTTCTGATGGAATGGGTGGTGGTTGTGTGTCTGTTCTGATGGAATGTGTGATGGTTGTGTGTCTGTTCTGATGGAATGGGTGGTGGTTGTGTCTCTGTTCTGATGGAATAGGTGGTGGTTGTGTCTCTGTTCTGATGGAATAGGTGGTGGTTGTGTGTCTCTGTTCTGATGGAATGGGTAATAGTTGTGTCTCTGTTCTGATGGAATGGGTGGTAGTTGTCTGTGTGCCTCTGTTCTGGTGGAATAGGTGGCGGTTGTGTGTCTCTGTTCTGATGGAATAGGTGGTAGTTGTCTGTGTGCCTCTGTTCTGATGGAATAGGTGGTGGTTGTGTGTCTCTGTTGTGATGGAATGGGTGGTGGTTGTGTCTCTGTTCTGATGGAATAGGTGGTAGTTGTCTGTGTGTCTCTGTTCTGATGGAATGGGTGATAGTTGTGTCTCTGTTCTGATGGAATGGGTGATAGTTGTGTCTCTGTTCTGATGGAATGGGTGATAGTTGTGTCTCTGTTCTGATGGAATGGGTGGTGGTTGTGTCTCTGTTCTGATGAAATAGGTGATAGTTGTCCGTGAGTCTTTGTTCTCATGGAATGGGTGGTAGCTGTCTGTGAGTCTCTGTTCTGATGGAATGGGTGGTGGTTGTGTCTCTGTTCTGATGAAATAGGTGATAGTTGTCCGTAAGTCTCTGTTCTCATGGAATGGGTGGTAGCTGTCTGTGAGTCTCTGTTCTGATGAAATAGGTGGTAGCTGTCTGTGAGTCTCTGTTCTGATGGAATGTGTGATGGTTGTGTGTCTCTGTTGTGATGGAATGGGTGGTGGTTGTGTCTCTGTTCTGATGGAATAGGTGGTAGTTGTCTGTGAGTCTCTGTTCTGATGAAATAGGTGGTAGCTGTCTGTGAGTCTCTGTTGTGATGGAATGGGTGGTGGTTGTGTCTCTGTTCTGATGGAATAGGTGGTAGTTGTCCATGAGTCTCTGTTCTCATGGAATGTGTGGTAGTTGTCTGTGTGTCTCTGTTCTGACGGAATGGGTGATAGTTGTCTGTGTGTCTCTGTTCTCATGGAATGGGTGTTGGTTGTGTGTCTCTGTCCTGATGGAAAAAATTTCACTTTTACCGATTGTTGATAAAATCTTAGGGTCTGACCTACGTTTCGAGTATTGTTAAGCAATATTGCTTCAGTTTTTGTGTCATTCAGTTGTAATTCATTTTGAGACATCAAAAACTTTGAAATCAAAGATGCAAAATTCAGTCACAGAGAAACGTGGGTGGATATCAGTGGAAGAAGATGAGTTGTAGAGTTGTGTAACACCAGCAAACTCAAGATGAGAGACTAAATGTGTTTCAATGAAATTAGAGTGTGCTTGGGTATACAGTATGAAAAGCAAGGGTCTAGAACGGAACTTTGGGGGACTTCAAATTGAAGTGACACAGGATCAAGATAATAGCCAGAGATCTGTACAGTTCTGTCAGAGAGATATGACAGCAAGAATGAACATGTAAGGTCGTGAATGTCAAACACGTTTCTGAAGCAATGCAAGAGAATGGCACGATCAATGGTATCAAAGGCAGCACTAAGGTCTAGCAGGGCACAGACAGACATCGGAGTCGTCAGATGCACAAAACACATCATTAACACGAAGAAGAGCAGTTTCTGCGGAATATTTAGAACTATACGCAGACTGTAATGTGTGAAGGAGATTGAGTTCTGCTATAACTATGATCATGCAGCTGCTGTATGGCGATCTTCGCTACCAATTTGTATTTGTATTTCTTTTTATCACATCAGATTTCTCCATGTGAAATTCGGGCTGCTCTCTCCAGAGAGTGCACGTCACTACACTACAGCGCCCCCCAATGTTTTTTTTGTATTTTTCCCTGCGTGTATTTTATTCGTTTTTCCTATCGAAGTGGATTTTTCTACAGAATTTTGCCAGGAACAAGCCTTTTGTTGCCGTGGGTTATTTTACGTGCGCTAAGTGCATGCTGCACACGGGACCTCGGTTTATCGTCTCATCCGAATGACTAGCGTCCAGACCACCACTCAAGGACTAGTGGAAGGGGAGAA
>NC_134897.1:40342631-40357631 GCF_041734735.1 Babylonia areolata
AATGTTTACGCGGGGTAAGCATGGAATACAGTTCCAACCAAATGATATTGAAATCTTTATTTTACTATTTGCTGATGATATCGCTCTTATGTCTTCCACCATTTCAGGTTTACAAAATCAGCTGAATGTTCTACATGAGTGTGCACAAAGATTACGCTTGAAAGTGAACCTAGATAAAAGCAAAGTTATAGTTTTTCGTAAAGGTGGATACTTAGGAAAGAAAGAACATTGGTTTTATGGTCAAGATTGCTTAGAAATAGTTAACTCTTACAAATATTTAGGTGTCCTATTTTCAACTAAACTTAGTTTTGAAGTTGCTACTGGCTTTGAACATGTTATTCGTGCTAAGAAAGCTACCTTCGTAATTTTGAAAACTTTAAGGAAACTTGGATACTATTCTCCTAAACTGTTTTTCAAGATCTTTGATGCTCAGGTCGTTCCCTCGCTTTTGTATGGCTCGGAGCTATGGGGTTTCAAACCACGAGAATCCATAGAAAGGATCCATTTGCAAGCTTGCAAATTACTGCTAAACGTCCCACCTTTCACTCCTAATGATATGGTATACGGCGAACTTGGAAGATACCCATTGTTTATAAACTCTGCCGCGAGATGTATACTATATTGGTTTCGGCTACATAAACAGCCATTGTCTAGATATTCTAGGAAAGCCTATGATATGCTTTACGACATACAAAACAGAAGTAACAATGCACAAAACTGGGTTACTTACGTAAAGAACCTTCTCTGTACCAATGGTTTCGGTTATGTTTGGATGTTTGGAGCAGTTGGGGATGAGAAACTCTTCATACGCATATTTAAAGAGCGCTTACAGAACTGCTTTTGTCAGCGTTGGTATGCGCATGTGTCAGAAAGCAGGCGCTTTGAATTTTATCACTCGTTTAAAAGCGCCATTGAATGTGAAAAATACCTTGATCACATTAATAATAGATATTTCAAAACAATATTTACACGCTTCAGAATGGGTGTTTCGGCTATAAATAGCCACATCCACCGCTTTTCCCCTGTTGGTCAAATGGGTTGCCCTCTTTGTTCTGCTGACTGTGAAGATGAATTCCATGTACTGTTTGAATGCTCAAACTACAGTGACCTCAGGTTGAAATATTGTATAAATAGTTCCAACTCATACTTGACACGGGATCAGCAATGTGCAAGTATTTTGAATGGTGGACTCGACAGTAAACTAAATCTTTCAAAGTTTCTTTTTCTGGCTTTTAAACGCAGAGACTTAATGAATCATGAATCATTACCAACAACTAGTTAAGGTACGAAAATGATTAATTATGTTTTGCCATTGCCTTTTTCAAGTGTCTTCTCACAAGGATGGTCTCTAGCTGATACAGTGGGGACGAAAGATTTATTTATTCATTTATTTGTTTATCTGTTTACCTGTCTGTTATTTATCTACTTATTTGTGTGCCTTGTGTACGTTTCTTTATGTATATTATGTTTGCAACGGGTCACAGGCCTATACGCAATTTGTTTGTTCTCTCTGTCTTCTCTCTCTGTGTTGTGTTGTGTTGTGTTGTGTTGTGTTGTGTGTGTGTGTGTGTGTGTGTGTGTGTGTGTGTGTGTGTGTGTGTGTGTGTGTGTGTGTGTGTGTGTTCGTTCTTTGGTTTAACGTCTTTTCACTGTAAGTTTCAGTTTCAGTTTCAGTTGCTCAAGGAGGCGTCACTGCGCTCGGACAAACCATATACGCTACACCACATCTGCCAAGCAGATGCCTGACCAGCAGCGTAACCCAACGCGCTTAGTCAGGCCTTGAGAAAAAAAAAAAAAAAAAAAAAAAAAAAGGGGGGGGGGGAATAAATAATAGATAAGCTTACATAAATAAATAAATAAATAAATAAATGATAATTATAATATAGAAAAAGGTAGTAGTAATAATAATAGTAATACTAATAAAATGATAATAATAAAAAATAAATAAATAAATAAATAAGACAACAATGGTGATAATTAAGCGAATGAATGTAAAATATGACGACACACATTCACACATACACCCACACATGCATAACAGAAATGCACCAAACATGCAGTTTCACAGATATGAAAGTACAGTCAAATACATATAAACGTACATGAGCTCCAACACACACACACACACACACACACACACATTACCTTGCACCTCCTCCAACCCCCTCCTCCACACACTCATTTCTAGCCTACGTATCGCAGCTTCCACGGCACACACACACACACACACACGCACGCAAACACACACTCACAGAGATGAACACTTACTTGTACAAGCACACACATATACGCCCATATCTCCCACCCCCAACCCCCACACATATATACAAAGATATATATATATATATATATATATATATATATATACACACACACCCGTACACAGATCTCTCCTGACACTTGTGTACACTTACACTCTCGCGCATTCACAAACGCACTCAAAAACACAGACCCACACATCCACACAAACACACACATCCACACACGCACACGCACAGAGGCTGCCAAGAGGGATGGGAAAAGATCTCTGATGCCAAGAACGTGGCGTCTAGTGTGTTGCTCAGTCTATTGTATTTGGAAAGGCCCACAGAGACTCTGTTCCGTTTTGAAGAAATTTGCGCAATGTTGGTTTGGAAATGATGCCGATATTTGTTTGATTTGCAAAGCATCGTGCTCTACCTTTCATGTTAGACTTTCGGCCGCTCCCTCTCTCTGCTTTTATTTCTTTGAGGCGATCGATGGTGTGATGGCCTTGTACCTGTTCTTTTTGGTATTCTTTGACTTTTCTGAGAATTTCCGATTTTCCTAGATGTAGGCCGCTCGTTGGTGTTGCGTTACCAGCAAGTCTGTCAGCTCGCTCATTTCCCTTAACACCTGCATGTCCCGGGCAGTATGACCATGTGAGTTTTTTAATCTGAAAGTTGCGCATTGCCTTATGCCACTCTGGGCTTCCCATTCCGTTTTCAATTTTCTGTATGAGGTTCATTGAGTCGGTTAGAATCATGGCATGTTGGTTTCCGGGCGTATGGATGGACGATAGCCACTGGAGGGCATGTGTCGCAGCTTCAACTTCCATCGTTAGGCTGGAGGTTGTGACTTTGTAGGCAGCATTCTCTTCCCAAATTGTTTTTCCATTTTGTTTCGCAGTGAATCCCCAACCAGACTGGTCTTTGGTGACTGAGCCATCTGTGTATATGATGATGTCCTCTTCTTTACTGTTTTCTTCTATGAGTAGCTTCACTTCCGCATCTGTTTTGCCCTCTGGCCATTCCCGACAATGTCTTCCTAGAGTGGGTGAAATGACTGTGTTGAATAGATGGTTGAGGTTTTTGGGGTTTTTCTCCCATTCTTTTGTTTCTTTCAGGTCTTGTAGTCGGCATACTAGCTGGATTGTGTCTTCTGCTTGTCCCATCCATGATCTTCCTCGTCCTAGACGGCTGCCTTTTGGTTCTTTGACTGCGTCATGCAGTGGGTTTTGAGGGTTTTCTAATGCTTTGAAGTAGGTCTTGACCTGTTCTAACTTGTAAGTGATATTAGACGAGGGAAGGAAAAAAATCGAGTGGGAGGAGGGGGGGAATTATAGTGTACGCATACGAGTAAGTGAAAGTATGTGTGTGTGTGTGTGTGTGTGTGTGTGTGTGTGTGTGTGTGTGTGTGTGTGTGTGTGTGCGTGCGTGCGTGCGTGCGTGTGTGTGTGTGTGTGTGTGTGTGTGTGTGTGTGTGTGTGTGTGTGTGAAAATTATTGATTTAAGTTTTGTTTAAAAAATAAACAAAAAATCATAACAATATAACATATTTCTAATATAACATATTTCTAATGAAAAACTAACAACTATAACAGCGAACCAACTGGACTGTTTAACAAGGAGTTAAAAGTCATACATTAGCAATGGACTGCTGAAGATCGTCAACACTGAAGATGATTTCAGTTCAGTGATTTGAGACTTTAACATATCGCAAGTAGGTATATGATCGGCTGTTATGTGAGCACCACAGATGCAAGAAACTTTACTGACATATTTTGTCCTAAAACAATTCATTTTCCATCTGCAGATTAGAGAAATGATTTGCCTCTTATGAAAATCATTATGATAATGTTTTCCCATGAAACCATACATTTTCTTTATGTTCTTATGTAACTCCGAGTTACCAGTGTGTTTTTCTTCAGACTGAAATTTTGACCATTGGACTTTTTCTACCATGGTGTAACATTCCTGTAGTGAAAGCAAAATATTTAAATCTAACTCCTTCGTGGAGCTTCTTGCTCCTTTTTTTAGCCAAAATGTCAACTTTCCAGCAAAAGGTTATGTGTGTGTGTGTGTGTGTGTGTGTGTGTGTGTGTGTGTGTGTGTGTGTGTGTGTGTGTGTGTGTGTGTGTGTGTGTGTGTGTGTGTGTGTGTGTGTGTGTGTGTGTGTGTGTGTGTGTGTGTGTGTCCTGTGAGACGTTATCAGATTCAGATTGGCATGCAGACACACGCATTCCGGAGGTGTTATATGCATTTTTGGGGACGAATTTAAGCTGACAGCGTTGGGGAATGTATGCAGAACACACACACACACACACACACACACACACACACACACACACACACACACACACACACACACACACACAAACAGACAGACTCACACAGACACAGACAAACAGACAGACAGTGGCATGACCAGCAGATGCCTGACTGGCAGCGTAACCCAACACGCTTAGTCAGGCCTTGAGGGGAAAAAAAGAAAAAAAAGAACAACCAAGGGATAGATAGATAAATAAATAAATAAATGAAAAATGTATGTCATCAAATTAATAAAAAAATAATTTGAAATGAATAGAAAAAAAGAAGAAAATAAGTAATTAGATAAAGAAACAAAATGAAATGTAAAAAACAACAACAAAAAACAAAACAAAACAAAAACAACAAAATAAAATGAAACAAAAAGCAAAACAAATAAAAGAACGACAATGATAATAAATAAATAGATGAACAAATAAGCAAACAAATGCAAATAAACACACACACACACACACACACACACACACACACACACACACTCACATGCCGTTCTTTGAGATGAAAAGAAAATCACTATTTGAAACAACACGGTGTCTCTAATTAAAAAAAGGGGGGAAAAAAGAAAAAGAAAAAAAAAGAAAAAGAAAAAAAAGAGATCCATTTTATGGACAGAAGGGTGCGAAGAAGGAAGTAAGAAATGTTTTCTTTCTTTGATATTTTAGTTCAAATTGCACATTTCGACAGACAGGCAGGCACACATTAATAATTTAACGATAATGATTTAAAAAAAGAAGAAGAAAAAGAAAAAAGAAAAAAAAAAGGAATAGAAAAAAACAGGATGCTATCTTATGCTGAAAACAACAACAACAACAGCAGCAGCGCACAACAACAACAACAACAGCAACAACAACAGGAAGACCTGTCTACGTTCTGCAACAAAACTAGCCAGGGGTAAACTTGTGGGTGTGTGTGTGGGGTGGGACGGGGCGGGGGGGGGGGGGGGGGGGGATAGAGGGAGGGTGGGAGTCATTGTGGACCTGTGACGGCAGCAACCCTGCTGCCAATTACAGCTGAGCGGCAGTCGGTTGTTGGGAGAGAGAGAGAGAGAGCAGTCAGCCTAGTAATCATCATCTGCACAGTGTCAGGATGATGATGTTGCCCCAACAGCGGAAAAAAATAACAAAACAACAGCAACAAAAAAATACAGCACCCAGCTGCAGCGAAATAGCATCTCGCTTTCCAGCTGCCTTTTATTCTTCATCATCACCACCATCACCATCATCACCATCCGAAGGAACAGGAATAACAACAGCAGAACGAAGAACGTTACCAGATATCGAATTAAAAAAAAAAAAAAAAGACATAAAAAACCAACAACCGAGGGAGTCTTGACGAAAAGGAAAAGGAGCTGAAAAAAGGAGAGTGAAGTGGAGGAGAAATTAGTCTGCAATTTTTTTTCCATTGCTGTCAAGGAGCAATCTTTTAGCATTACATGAAGAAGATGGAGGACATGTTGGGTGAGGAATACGATAAAGAGGGGAAGAGGAGGTGAAGGAAGAGGAGGTGAAGGAAGAGGTGGTGAAGGAAGAGGAGGTGAAGGAAGAGGAGGTGAAGGAAGAGGAGGTGAAGGAAAAGGTAGTGAAGGAAGAGGACGTGAAGGAAGAGGAGGTGAAGGAAGAGGTGGTGAAGGAAGAGGCTGAGGAGAAGAAGAAGAAGGAAGACAAGAAGAAGAAGAAGGGGAAGGAGGAGGAGGAGGAGGAGAAGAAGAAGAAGAAGAAGAAGAAGAAGAAGAAGAAGAAGAAGAAGAAGGAGGAGGAGGAGGAGGAGGAGGAGGAGGAGGAGGAGGAAGAAGAGGAGGAGGAGGAGAATAAGAAGAAGAAGAAGAAAGAACGGGACATTTTCAGTACGCTATTCTTTACAAAAAAAATGAACAAAAAATTTGTTTTGGAAGTGTCACAAACAAAAACCATTGTTTGCCGAGAAGAAGAAGAAGAAGAAGAAGAAGAAGAAGAAGAAGAAGAAGAAGAAGAAATTGTATGAATATAAGAAGCAGGAAAAGGAGAAGATAGATAAGGGAGAGGGGAAAGAGGGGATATAAATGTCAAAACATTAAGAACACTTTTGCGTTCAATGAAAAAAACCCAAACAACTTTATTCTGGAAATAGACTGGTTCCATTTTCAGAAAATCAGACACCCGTAGGCATCGGAGAGTCAGAGTTGTCACCCACACTTTCCTGGGGGAAAAAGATGCCCTGAATCCATTTAAACCATTTGACAAGCTGTATCTTGCCCCTGTTGCCCATGGCAACCCGCCAAAAAACATGGCCGACAGCTGGATCACGGGTAGACCAAAAACATATTCAGGTATTCATGCAACACAGATCGGTCTATATATTGATAAAACCTCACTTTTCTAATCAAATTTGGGGTGCTAAATCCACTTAAAGGACATTGAAATCTGTATTTTGCCTCTGTTGCCATGGGTACCCAATGACATGCCCACGCCACCTTTGGTTCTTCAATGTCAGCGTCAGCCACTGTTTGGTAGCTCCAGCACATGCGCGGGTTGTTAAATGTCCAGTGACACAAATCTCGGCAAAGGCGACCTCAGTGACCAAACCTCTGCTGCTTCAGAAACCTTCATATGTACAAGGTTCACGCAACAGTTTCTGTGGGCATTGCCAGGTCAACCCTCTTTGCTCAGGCCCACGGCCACCTGTTGGAGACCCTACCCCCAACTCATGATGCTTTGTCCTTCCACATCAAGCGGTCACACTATCAAGTATCAGTATGGTGACAGGCAGACAAACAGCGTCCTGAATTGCCCCCACAAGAGACAATGGGATGGACAATTGAGAGTGGTGCTCTGGTTCTATCCCTGACCTCTTTGCCCTCATTGCCAGAGTCCTGCATCGAACTTACCACCTGTAAGTGTACCGCACAGCGCAGAAGCAGCAACTGCAACTGCAGGAGGAAGATGCTCCCATATACTTCTCCATGTATCTGCAGAAAAAGCGGAGACGTCTGCAGAAATGATTACTGATACAAACGTGGATGACTTAGGTGTGGTGTTCAGTGATTGATTGCACCGTGCTACTACAGTTCAAGAGTGATATATGAGCACAAACTGACGGAAAGCTGAGACATAACAAGCTGAACGGAACTCTGCACATGAAAATAACAGTTCTGATAAAGCTCATGTTTTGTTTTTGTTTCAATTTTTTATGATGCAAATCAATGTTAAATTAATTGACAACATAAGTAGCTCATTTTTTGTCCTTGCAAATGAAAAGGTTCATTCAAAAGAAGCTGAAATAGATGGTTTTGTTTTGTGGTTTTATTTTCTTATTTTTTACTTTTAAAAATCATGTTAATCAAGGTGACTGTGACTGACAATATGAGCAAGTGTTCTGGTTTGGAAACCTGCCTGACGGGCGCAATAGCCGAGTGGTTAAAGCGTTGGACTGTCAATCTGAGGGTCCCGGGTTCGAATCACGGTGACGGCGCCTGGTGGGTAAATGGTGGAGATTTTTACGATCTCCCAGGTCAACATATGTGCAGACCTGCTAGTGCCTGAACCCCCTTCGTGTGTATATGCAAGCAGAAGATCAAATACGCACGTTAAAGATCCTGTAATCCATGTCAGCGATCGGTGGGTTATGGAAACAAGAACATACCCAGCATGCACACCCCCGAAAACGGAGTATGGCTGCCTACATGGCGGGGTAAAAACGGTCATGCACGTAAAAGCCCACTCGTGTGCATACGAGTGAACGCAGAAGAAGAAGAAGAAGAAGAAGAAGAAGGAAACCTGCCTGTTTTCGTCATCGTTACTTACGTTATTGATCTTTAAAATTAAGGAATGTCAAAAGCTGAAGCATCCTTCTTTTTGCTTGCTTATACACCACTGCAACTGAAAATGTCAATTCTTATGAAGATGAAATATTTTTTCTTTCAATTTGATTTGAAAGGCTGCAGATCAGTGTAATTCTGACTGAAGGCATACCGTCGTCTGTCGTTTCCGAAACGTGTCTATTTTCATTCTTACCTATCATTGAAACGTGTCTATTTTCAGCATTCATTCTTACCTATCATTGAAACAGTGTCATGTCACACAGTAATTCATCCTTATTTTCTCGAAAACTACTGGTTATGACTGAAATTCTTGGAATAAAAAGGTAGTTTCATTGTATGCAACGTGTGGTGTAGCGTGACAGGTTTGCGTGGACGCCATTTTGATTAATTGATTATATCTCATGAAGGACGCAAAATTGCTCATGTCAAATGGAAAAAAAAAAAAAAAAAGAAAAAAAAAAAAAAAAAAAAAAAAAAAAAAGAAAAAAAAGATTCAGCATACCTTAATCCTTCAGAAAAAGCTATTCGACGCTTCTGACTCAGATTTGCTTACTACTCTTTAACTAAGCTGATTTATCTGAAATGGAACGAATCAAAAAGCTTTTTTGTTCAGCTCTACAACATCAAGTGGAGTGATGGCCTAGAGGTAACGCGTCCGCCTAGGAAGCGAGATAATCTGAGTGCGCTGGTTCGAATCACGGCTCAGCCGCCGATATTTTCTCCACCTCCACTAGACCTTGAGTGGTGGTCTGGACGCTAGTCATTCGGATGAGACGATAAACCGAGGTCCCGTGTGCAGCATGCACTTAGCGCACATAAAAGAACCCACGGCAACAAAAGGGTTGTTCCTGACAAAATTCTGTAGAAAAATCCACCGCGATAGGAAAAACAAATAAAACTGCACGCAGGAAAAAATACAAATAAATGGGTGGCGCTGTAGCGTAGCGACGCGCTCTCCCTGGGGAGAGCAGCCCGAATTTCACACAGAGAAATCTGTTGTGATAAAAAGAAATACAAATACAAACACAAACAAATACAAATCTTGCCTTCCTTTTGTCACGAAGTAATTACTTTGTAAGACAAGGCAATACAAGACAAAACATGACAAGACAAGACAAGACATTTTTTTGTTTCCGAAAACCTTGTAGACGTCCATGTTGTTTATTATTTTTTGAGAGCATTTCTGCTACTGTTCACGTTTTTCCAACTGAACCCCCTTTTTTAAACATTATGTCTTTGGGTGTTGTTTTTTTCTAGCATGAACAAGTAGATGCTTGCTATCACAACTTATTCAACTGGTTTTGTAAGCTCTCTGGTGTTATTGAAATCGAAACACGACAGAGAGAGAGAGAGAGAGAGAGAGAGAGAGAGAGAGAGAGAGAGAGAGAGAGAGACACAGAGAGAGAGAGAGACAGAGAGAGAGAGAGAGAGACAGAGAGAGAGAGAGACACAGAGAGAGAGAGAGAGAGAGAGAGAGAGAGAGAGAGAGAGAGAGAGAGAGATGTATTTCTTTCCACCGTGATGACTTCAGTATGATCGATATGCTGCATGACATATGCAATCAATTCTGACGCAAGCAAAAGACCTCATAGCGTCCAAACTTTATAGATGATAGCACGTCGCATTTCCATATGCAAATCGACTCGACACTGCCAGAAAAAAAAACACACACACACACAAAGAAACTAACAAAACAACAACAACAGCAACAACAATGGGTGAAACAACATCTCCAGATTTATCAGAAAAAGGTTATTATTATTATTATTATTATTATTATTATTATTATTATTATTATATATATCTTCTTTTTTTTAATAGAAATGAGGCAGACCTACTGATCGCGTTTCACTTGTTCTGACTGCCACGCCAAGGGAACCAAAAGTAAAATATGAACGATTCAACACGCACAAACGCTCACATGCACGGACGCATGCACACACAAGCACACACAAGCACGAGCGCGCACGCAGGCACACGCATGCACACGCGCACGTACATAAACTTGCATACATTTCCACACACAAATGTATCCACAAACACAGAATGACGCACACAGAGAAAAACATATCACATATGGATGCACGCGCACACACACACACACGCGCGTGCGTAAACACACACACACACACACACACACACATATACACGTAAACACACACACACACACACACACACACACACACACACACACACACACACACGTAAACACACACACACACACACACACACACACACACACGTAAACACATATGGATGCACGCGCACACACACACTCGCGCGCGCGCGTAAACACACACACACACACACACACACACACACACACACGTAAACACACACACACACACACACGCACGCACGCACACACACACACACACAAGCACGCACACACACACACACACACACACACACACACACACACACACACACACGCCGCACATATGCAGGCACATAAAAGAGTTGAGGGAGACAATCAAGAGTAGATGAGTGAAACAAGAGAGAGAGAGAGAGAGAGAGAGAGAGAGAGAGAGAGAGAGAGAGACAGAGACAGAGACAGAGAAACAGAGAGAGACAGAGACAGAGACAGAAGGACAGAGAGTGGTTATTTTTTGTTTTGTTTTGTTTTTTGTTGAAGAACATTGTTTTCAGAGTAAAAGAGATGGATTATCGATATCACTGTGGGAAATCGATTGTTCCGTTCCTTCCCGTCGCTGTCTGTCTGTCTTTTTCTCACTATGTCTTTTTCTCTGTCCCTGCAATGCATTCGCTCCATTGACACATTCTGGTCTGCTAACTGGTCCCATTTCCTCCAACATCAGTGCCAGGCATATTTTTCCATCCGTTTCTGGTTGATCGAGTTTGTCTTTTTTGTTATTGTTGTTGTTGTTGTTGTTGCTTAGATGATTAAGGCACTGAAGAAGGAATGCCCTTGATGGACACAATAGATAATTATTTCTATTTTGTAATGTTGTAAGGTTTCTTATATATTTGCATTTTTTGGTTTTTATTTCTCTGTTATAATTATTATTTTGCGATGAATGGAGGTTACTTAACCAAGGATACGATTTGGACAGGATAGTATTTTTAATATATGCTTTGAAGGGATTCATTTTTCATGCAGGCTACTCTTCTGGTTACAGTATTATCAGTGATAAGAAACTCTAGGGAGAGCTTGACAGTACAAGGTCTTCAGAGATGAAGCCCCCCTCAGTCAAGAGTTTCGGCCCTTAACTCCTTACACTCTAAAGGGGGCCGGGCCGCACCCAGGTCATGACTCCTGGATGCCCTTGTATTGCCGCCGTTTCTTTCTTTCCTTTTTTTCCCCCTGGTCCTCAGCAGGTTCGAACCCGCACCTCCAGTGTGGTCGCCACTTCAGAACTGAGACTCCTTTTCTGGCAGACGTTTTAACCACTGAGCCATCGTACGCCTAGTTTTCAGAAGGGAAATTCATTCCTCCTCGACCAGATCCAGCTGGAACTCTTTTCTGCTCCTTCTGCCATTGCCTTGAGAGCCCATGTCCTCTCTTTGCCAGAAATCGAAAGCTGTTTCATGAGGCTGTAGGCAGATGCGCCCACAAACCCTCTTGCACCAATCTCTATGGCGAGGACTTTGGCTTGGAAGCTGGCTAGATTAGCATACTTCTCGGTATTGTAGATGTGGGCTTCCTCCATTCTGCTTTACGTTTTGGGGGGAGTTTCTTACTGCGAAGAAGAGGGATTCGGACTGCTTCGGCACAGCGCATCTCTTTTGTTGTCGCGGGCACTTTTACATGCTCTGAGTGCATGCTGCACACTGGGGCTTCAGTTTATCGACTCATACAAATAACTAGCATCCAGACCACCACTCAAGGTCTGGTGGAGGGAGAATAGGTTGGTAATAATCCCGGTCCATATGTAGGATTTAAAACAGTTGCCATTCACGTCCTGATCGGTCGAATTACCACGAGGCAACCACTCAGCAAGTGTAGACCTGAAAGGGTTACCAGCAACGCCATACAGCTGCGCTGTCGTTTGAAACTATGAGGTGCTTTATTACCTATAGGCGTTCTATAGCCTTTTGGAAATGTCCTCATTTATGGAGTGTTATTCTTATTTATACTGTTCAGTTGTTTCTATGACTTCTGTTTCCACATTTTGAAAGTATATGAGTTCTTGCTTCTCATTTGGAAAATAAGATTTCGTTTGTTTTGTCTCTGTTGAATCAAATACATTATTGTTTTCAAAATAACTGTACACAAAGATAGTCTATAGATACACAAGCTATAGACAAGGCTATAGAAGACCTGGTAAAACAATGGAATACAGCATCTCGTGATATTAAAAATACTTTCAAGAATGCGTACACTTTCGAAATTATTTGATCGTCTTGTTTTGCCTATCCTAACGTACGGTGCAGAAGTATGGTTCCTCACTCGTGAAAAAGCAAACAAAAATATAAATTTAAAAACCTGTATAACCTGGAAAACAAATTTTCACATGAACATGTTCATTTGAGCTTTATGAAACGCATTTTGGGAGTTCACAAAAAAGGCCACAGATTTAGCAGTATTTGGTTAAGTAGACAAATATCCCTTAACTGTTAAAAGTGATCAGTCAAATCGTAAAAGTTTGGTCAGGAATTACACAGGCACGAGAGAATTCCTTGTATAAGACAATATATTTATATACGGGATAAAACAACGAACAAGGACTAACTTTGTCAGGCCACATTCAATGTTCTCAGCTTTGTCATATTATAATGTATAAACTCGAACACGAATACGTCTAATTTTCTGAAAATAAATAAATTTAAAACTTTTAAAAAAATTTACTGATGACTACAGAACCAAACCTGAATCACTTGAAAGATATCTTAATTTTTATCAACACAGTTCCTGTGCTTGTTAAGAATATCCTGCAATGATCTCACAATTGAAAATTTTAGATATTTTAACACCGAAAAGGAAATAAAACCGCCTACAATGTCAAACAATTGAAAATTAATATAATTTCTTAGATGTCTGCGAACTTTACAAAGAAATTAGAGGAGAATTCATACACAGAATTCAGCAAAAATACCTTCCAGCTACTATTAAACCGAGTCAGCTCATACTGGAAAACTATATCTGTGGTATTGTTTGGAAAATGTGTTTGTCGCTGCTGCCATAAAGTCATCGCATCGAAAATTAATTCTTTTTTTTTTTTTGCTTTCTGTTTTCTTTATCTGTTGTTAAATTTATTTTTATTTATTAGTGTGTGTGTGTGTGTTTGTGTGTGTGTGTGTGTGTGTGTGTGTGTGTGCGTGTGTGTGTGTGTGTGTGTGTGTGTGTGTGTGTGTGTGTGTGTGTGTGTGCGTGCGTGCGTGCGTGCGTGCGTGCGTGTGTGTGTGTGTGTGTGTGTGTGTGTGTGTGTGTGTGTGTGTGTGTGTGTGTGTGGTATGTGTGACTGCGTATGTGTATCTAATGAGCCTTGTTGAGGTTTAGTTAAAAAAAAAAAAAATTCTGACTTTGAATCTGATTCCATCAGCTATACAATAAATACATCAAAGAAATGACGGAAGGATAAAACATGGGGAAGGGTAAGGTGGGAAGGATGGAGGGCTAGGGTGGTGATGGCAGCACCGATAATATGTTCATGAAGGCCGCCTCTAAAGTCTAGAACCAGGAAAACCTGATTCCCTAGCTCAACCAACCCATCTTTGGCCCCCCAAGTGACTCACAACTAAAGTTCAGACAACACTTCAAAGAAACTTTATCTCTCTAACAGAAAAGCAAACTCGTGTTGGAACAAAACACACCATAGTTTGTGTGAGCGCTCGTGACATTGATGCTGATAAGAAAAGAAGACGAACCGGCCTCTTGTGCGACAATCATTTTTTTTTTCCACAAGGGAAGTTAATGTTTAACACCGCTATAAAATGTATAAGACAAAAGGAAAGGTGATCACTGAGTCTATAAGAAACTACAAATAGAGAAAGTTTACAGCGACTACTGTAAACTTTGAAGAAACCCCAAAATCAAACAATCAAAAAGAAACAAAAAGCAACAAAACACGATGTGATACAAAGAGTTGTTATTCTGCGCAAAACATAGCCAAACATGAGTAACGCTTCGTGTAAAATAATACATTTAGAGAAGGGAGTATTCTCCATCTGTCTGTCTTTCTCCCTCTTTCTCTCTCTTTATGTGTCTGTCTGTCTTCTTCTCTCTTTCTCTCTCTTTATGTGTCTGTCTGTCTGTCTTCTTCCCTCTTTCTCTCTCTTTATGTGTCTGTCTGTCTGTCTGTCTGTCTGTCTTCTTCCCTCTTTCTCTCTCTTTATGTGTCTGTCTGTCTGTCTTCTTCCCTCTTTCTCTCTCTTTATGTGTCTGTCTTCTTCCCTCTTTCTCTCTCTTTATGTGTCTGTCTGTCTGTCTGTCTGTCTTCTTCCCTCTTTCTCTCTCTTTATGTGTCTGTCTGTCTGTCTGTCTGTCTGTCTTCTTCCCTCTTTCTCTCTCTTTATGTGTCTGTCTGTCTGTCTGTCTGTCTTCTTCCCTCTTTCTCTCTCTTTATGTGTCTGTCTGTCTGTCTGTCTGTCTGTTTCCCTCTTTCTCTCTCTTAATGTGTTTGTCTGTCTGTCTTCTTCCCTCTTTCTCTCTCTTTATGTGTCTGTCTATCCGTCTGT
>NC_134897.1:40365131-40382631 GCF_041734735.1 Babylonia areolata
GACGAACAAGTTGAAGAAGATCAAGAACAGGAACAACAGTATGATTAACAATAATAAAAACGAAAGAGATAAAGAGAACGGATTGACGTAGTGTTTTGTATTATACAAGGATGTCCATTTAATCATTTGGCATTTCTGTTGACTGTAAAATTATCAACTCAAAATAAGAAACAGTTCCATTGTGCTAACTGAACCACCCATGTGAGAGCAAAACAAAACTACGTGCTATTTTAAAAGCTTAAAAGCAAAGCAACTTGCCGATGGCACAATCTTTCTTTGTCAGACAAGAGTGTATCGTTAAACATTTTTTTCTTCCTTTGAACGATTCCCATGCCTGAAAAAGAATGAATATAAACCAAAAACTCTAAGGCTTGGTAGACAGAAAAGAGAGTTTTATTTTCCATTCTCAAAACCAAATAAAATCAAAGTTTAGGGATCAGTTTTGAAAACAACAGAACTGCGAATACATTAGAGATAACTGGACAAGCAGGACTGATGGAATAAAAAGACAAACTGATTCAAGAATGGAGCGAACAAGATCTGAGCATTCTGGGAAAACGGTTGCACTAAAATAATATCTAGTAACTTATTTCATTTACATTGTGTAATCGATTGGCCTTCCAACTGCACTTTTGAATAAAACAAATATAAAATTGGACAGGTTTCTATGGGAGAAGAAACAAACAAACAAACAAAAAACAAAAACACAAACAAACAAACAAACAAAGAAAAACCACAAACAAACAACCCCCCCAAAAAAAAACAAACAAACAACAACAACAACTTCTGAACAAAATGAAAGGGCATTAGTGAAGGCCAATGTGAAATACGATGGACTGAACATGGTGAACATAATACAGCTTTAAAATGCATTCTTCTGCAATGGGCAGGAAAACTGTTTGAAGCAAAAGTCACAGAAAAATGGAGCTTGATTACTAAATGACACATTGATAACATTTTAGCATAGAAATCCTTTTTTTTTCTGCTATTTTCCCTTCTCAAATTGTTGAACAAAAGATCCGTTAAGTTTGTACATTATTCAAACTGACGTTTGGAAAAAAAAATGAAGTGAGCACAAAAAATTAAAAAAACAACAACAACAAAAAAACAACAAAAAACAAAAACTACAACAACAAAAACACGTTTAGATATCAACAGTACAAACGTTTACAACCAGCTGCTGTTTGACAACTAGCTAGCATGAAAAGGGACTGGAATAAAAACAACCAATAAACAAAACAACAACAACAACAACAACAACAAAACAACAATTCATTGAAAATAGAGTGCTGTCTTTGAACGAAGCACTCTTGGAAAAACAAGTCAGGTATAGTGTTCGATTCTAAAACATGACTAAATTTGATTCCAAAAGCATGGCTTCCGTGGACAGAGAAAAACAGACACAAAGAAAACGAAATATTGAAATACGATGCACGCGTGCAGAAAATAGAATGCACTTTTAACAAAGACAAAACGGTTCAAAACGCGAACCTTTTCAGGCTTTGGAAATTCGATGTCCTCTCACTGAAGCAAACCTGGTATAATTATGGCGAAAGATATCACAACAGGATCTATTGGAAAAGTTCTACACTGGAAAATATTTCACACCATATACCCTACCGAGTTCCTTGTAAACAAAACGAAAGTGACATAAAACAACAAATACTCCTGTTAAAGAAACACTATGGATGGTACTGAACATTTCTTTTCTGACTGTCCAGTAACATATAACCTCTGGAGGTATCTTAGCACTCCCAGCATCAGATATACTTGTATTTTTGCATTTCTTTTTATCACAACAGATTTCTCTATGTGAAATTCGGGCTGCTTTCCCCAGGGAGAGCGCCTCGCTACACTACAGCGCCACCCATTTTTTTTCCTGCGTACAGTTTTATTTGTTTTTCCTTTCGAAGTGGATATTTCTACAGAATTTTGCCAGGAACAACCCTTTTGTTGTCGTGGGTTCTTTTACGTGCGCAAAGTGCATGCTGCACAAGGACCTCTGTTTATCGTCTGTCACGACCCCCCTAGGGAAGAGGTCGAGAACTGTTTTAAAACCTAACACCCCACCCAGTTCACCCGACAACACAAACACAGAATACAGATATTTCTCTTCCACAATATTTTTTCTCTTCCGCTCTGTCTATCCCAGTCACGCAACCTTGCACACACAGCCTATACGTCCAAAAAAACAACAAAAACAAACGTATACCATAACTACAAAAAAAAGAAAAAAAAAAAAAAAAAGAAAAAAAAGAAGAAGAAAAAAGAAAGAAAAAAGAAACGAACAGAAGTCGCATACAAAACTACCGATTCTCCAAAATGTTCTCAAAAGCGATTTTCCACACACACACACTAACAATCAAGGAAAAAAACAAACCACCCCAAACCAAGACTGGTACACTGACGTTCACGCTTTAGTCTATGGCGGCTTCAGGAAGTTTTCCTCTTAAAAGAAAAAAAGAAAAACAAAAACTGACACACAGCACCAGACGAACTTCGGCGGACACGTTGAGCAGTTCGACCAAAGGCACAAGCCCACAGTCAAAAGGCCTAGGTGCCAGGACTCAGCATACAGTGCCAAGCAAAGGACCAGGCTGCAAATTAAAAGGCCCGGAACACAGGACACCAGTCACGGGGCAGGAAGGGGTGAACACCCAGGACACCAGTCACGGGGCAGGATGGGACGAAGATCTGGGTCACCAGACGAAAGGCCCGGGACCCAGCACACAGCGAGAGCTGGAACATTACGGAATGCCCCCCCCCCCCCCCACCACCACCACCCCTCCCCCACTGAATAATACTATCTTTAACGAGGATTAACACAAAATGTGCAGCACAATCAAAATGCATGACTGGAATATAATTCCATTGACAAAACAAAAATACAGAACTCATATATGACACTCGAACTCTCTACACCTATGATACAGAGCCAACGCCCAGTTTTACACAAGCGTGAACTAAGGTAAAATTGTATCAGGATTTTAAAACTCAGTAACAATAAAATTGGCAAAAATATTAAAGGACACAAGAAAAAGAACATATTCACACAGTGGTAGCACAAGTAATTTACCAAATCGATTATCGTGTCAAGACATAACATTCACCTTTCTTTCTTGTCGAACCTCTACCTCTTTACATACCTACATCCCTGATAGAAATGCAGCCAAGCTAAGTAGACAAGTGGCTTCTTACCTGCCACAGGTAGCGTACACCAACGACCACCACAAAGACACGACGACGAAGACAGACGAAGAAACACAGAAGTGGCTCCTACGGAGGACAGGCGGCCCTCACTTCAACTGGTGCCAAGACGTCGGGGTAGCTACCCCACCAACAACAGGAACAACCCGTACACTACGGCAGTCGGGCTGCAAAAGTATTGTTGCTGCCCAACAATATTTCATATTCGCTCAGGTGAGCTGAGTAACATGCATGCACTTGGTTCGTGTGCAATTCGAGACTTCTACCCGAACTGAAGGATGGGAGAAGGAGGGAAAGTGAAAGGAGAGGGTGGAGAAAAACGAAGACGGGCCACACGCCCTAACTATCGTCACAAGTTGTGACATCCTCTCATCCGCATGACTAGCGTCCAGACCACCACTCAAGGTCTAGTAGAGGGGGAGAACATATCAGATTCTCACGCTTCCTTGGCGGACGCGTTACCTCTAGGCCATCACTCCACATTGCTCGGGAGTGAAAATTTATCGCACATAAAAATAAAATGTTATGGGTGCATTGGTAGTATACTCATAGTGGATAAAGTATGCGTCAGTATCCATAAAAGGCTAATAAATCTTTCCCGCACACGAAAACTTAAAACAAGACGAACTTATTCGAAACACACACACACACACACACACACACACACACACACACACACACACACACACACACACACACACACACACACACACACACACACACTTCTACCTCTGTAAGTCAGAATGAATTGATGAGAACTGAGAAGTGAGAAAGAGACAAACACGCACACAGACAGAAAACACATGGAGCAAGAAAGAATCCAGGCAAATGTAAAATCTCCATGAATACTAAAAATAAGTATTTTGGAGTATGAGAAGAATGTGAAAAATGTGGGGGAAGATGTGAAGAGACGAAAGAAAACGGAAAAGAAGAAGAAGAAGAAGAAGAAGAAGAAGAAGAAGAAGAAGAAGAAGAAGAAGAACCCCCCCCCAAAAAAAAACAAAAAACAAAAACAAAACAAAACAAAACAAAACAAAACAAAAAAACAACAACAAAAAACAAAAACAAACAAACAAACAAAAAAAAAAACCCCACAAAAAACCCCACCCCCAAACCCCGAAGACAGTGAAGAAATGGACAAGGCGGAGGAGGAGGAGGAGGAGGAAGAGGAAAAATTGGTTTCTCTCTTTTTTTTTTCCTGTTTTATCTTGATATAGATATATTCAGATTTTCTCGAATATTCTGTCGGATAGGTTGTGATAGAAGATATTCCAATGACAGCCGTTCTGTGTTTGTTTGTTTATTTGTTAGTTATTTTTGTTTGTATTTACTTTGAGTGTGGGGATGGGGTGTGTGTGTCTAGGGGAAGGTGGGGGTTGGGGGGGGGGGGGTATTTTCTATTTTCGTTAACACACCCTGTATCTGTGGCCTACAACCAGGTGTAACAGCCTCAAATTAACCCTGACTAGATTTCACCCTTGATTCATTATGGGCCAGAATCGAAGAACCTCCAGGATCAGCTGGGACAAGTCTAGTTCGATTCCCCCTCCCCCACTCCTTCCATGTTTGAAATTACCTCCCTTTTATGGGTTTGATTACATTTATACAAGTAAAATGGGGTTGGAGAGACAGACAGACAGACAGACAGACAGAGAGAGAGAGAGAGAGAGAGAGAGAGAGAGAGAGAGAGAGACAGAGACAGAGACAGAGACAGAGAGTATGGGTTGGGCAAAATTTATCACAGGGTCATCCGATGCTTGCCAAAAAGTCCCCCCACTCCTCCCTCACACGCCCAAACTTCACTGGAGGTTAATGACATCTAAATAGGTGGTGGTGGGGGTGGGGATATCAAATCTAAATGGTCCAGATTTAATATCCACCGGGGGTTATTTGAAGCTGGCCCAGAATGACCCTCATGAAGTTCAGTTTCAGTTTCAGTTTCAGTTGCTCAAGGAGGCGTCACTGCGTTCGGACAAACCATATACGCTACACCACATCTGCCAAGCAGATGCCTGACCAGCAGCGTAACCCAACGCGCTTAGTCAGGCCTCGAGGAAAAAAACAAAAAAAACAACAAAAAACAACAAACAAACAAAACAACAACAACAACAACAACAACAAAACAACAACAACCAAACAAACGGGGGAATAAATAATAGATAAGCTTACAGAAATAAATAAATAAATGAATAATAATTATAATATAGAAAAAGGTAGTAGTAATAATAATAGTAATACTAATAAAATGATAAAAAAAAAAAAAAAAAAAGACAACAATGGTGATAAATTGCCGGAAGGAAGGAAGTGGGTGGGGGTATAATCCAACCGGGGATGGGGTCAGTTCTGACCAGGCCACGTTTACTTCTGAGAGACATCGGACAACAGGGTGGGTAAAAAAAAAAAAAAAAAAAAAAAAAAAAAGTCAGCGAGAACACTTCTTCGTTCGTGGTCTGCAGCTCCCACGTTCACTCGTATGTACACGAGTGGGCTTTTTACGTGTATGCCCCCGTTTTTACCCCGCCATATAGGCTGCCCTATTCCGTTTTCGGGAGTTTGCATGCTTGGTATGTTCTTGTTTCCATTACCCACCGAACTCTGACATGGATTTCAGGATCTTTAACGAGCGTGTTTGACCTTTCTGCTCGCGTATTCACACGAAGGAGGGTTCAGGCACTTGCAGGTCTGCACATTTTTTGACCTGGGAGATCGGAGAAATCTCCACCCTATAACCACAAGGCGCCGTTACCGAGATTCGAACCCGGGACCCTCAGATTTAAAGTCCAACGCTTTAACCACTCGGCTATTGCGCCCGTAAGCGAGGGTACAAATAGGCCGCGACAGCAAGAAGAGCGTGCAGACTGGCACCAGAGAGCAGACTGAAAATCAGTAGACATTATCAGACATTATCCCCTGTTTTGCAAAGACAGCTGGGATGAAGGGGAGATAACAGTATGCTGTTTGTTCGCGTGCAGACAACTGGGACTTGGCATCAAGATTCGCCCTCATCAAAACATCAAGAAGGCACCACTCTGCCATCTCATCTTGTGTCACCCCTGAAAAAAATTAATGTGGGGCAGAGAGAGAGAGAGAGAGAGAGAGAGAGAGAGAGAGAGAGAGAGAGAGAGAGAGAGAGAGAGAGAGAGAGAGAGAGAGAGAGAGAGAGAACTCAGAACTCAGAACTCAAAACGTTTTTATTCAAGGATTAAGATTTTAGGCATTGCCTATTCTTCCAATCTGTCCTTGCTAATCTACATCTATTACAAATAGCACACAAATAGAGAGAGAGAGAGAGAGAGAGAGAGAGAGAGAGAGAGCTCACCATTGTCAATCAAATATATATATATTTTTTGTCACAGTAAATTATCATTGCTGCAGGACACCCAAGGACGAGATGTTGACTGGACAGGAACCGTTCTTGCTCTCTCTGTTGTTTATTCTACTGCCATCATTCACTTGTGCACGATCTCATTGGAAAACATTATTTATTTATTCATTTATCTATTCACTTATTCATTTATTTATTCATTCATTCATTTTTGTATTCATTCATTCATTTTTGTATTTATTCATTAATTTTATCTATTCATTTATCTATTTATTCATTCATTTATATATGTATGTATGTATTAATTTATTTATTCATTTAGCTATTTAATGAATGTTTTGCTTTTAGTGTTTTTTTTCTCGTTGTTTTAAATCATTCCTTGATTACTGGTAATCCCAAATGCGTGACAAATGTGCAGATGAGCAGACAGAGAGAGGACTAAAAACAAAATTCAATACTGCAGTCATTAATTCCGAGTTTGGCACCAACCCCCCCCCAAAAAAAACACACACACAAAAAAGTGCGTGAACCAAAACAGGATGACGGGTGCAGACAATTAAGCATGAGGCAGGAAGTGACCTTTGAGGCCATTACGCAACGGGTTGTCACAAGCTTCTTTTTTCTTTTTTTGGGGGGGTGGGGGGGTCTGGGGGCCTGGGGGGCTGGAGGGTGGGGTGGGGGTCGGGGGTTTGGGGTTTGAGGGGTTGGGGGGATGGGGGGTATGGGGGGATGGGGAGGGGGGTGGGGGTGAATGTGGATAGGAGAATACAAAACGCAGTAAATGGAGAGCACTTGAGCTTTCGTTGTGACTGGGCAGTAAGAAACCTGCTGCTTTCCAGAAGACCTCTTCTTCTCTGAAGACCTTGCACTTACTGTCCAGCTCTCCCTCGAGTTTCTTATCACTCACAGAGGGTGGCAAAAGAGGTGGACGGGACAGGAAATCCACATCACGTGTTGTACTCTCTCGTCTCTCTGCGTGCGTGGCCTCTGCAAGAGGATGGCTGTCCTGCAGTCAACAGTGTCATGGGTAAGGGGAGAGAAGTGGGAGACAAAACAAAGACAGTGGACAGTAATATGTTTTCTATGCTTTCTGCAATTACGATATTGCCATAACTATACTATGTATCTTGCATCTCAGTGCATAGCTGCGCCTTATTGTATGACAGACAAGCAGCCGTGACCCACTACACTTTAAGAACTGTGTCCGACGTTTATGTGTATATCAGTGTTCATGTGAGGTACTCCTACCAGCTTCCTTTTTTTATTGCGCGCGCGTGTGTGTGTGTGTGTGTAGGTTTTGGTTTTTCATCTCCCCCCCCCCCCCTATATATGTATGTGTAGCCGTGTTACTGAACCGAGTGGTTATTCAAGGGTACAGACGGTACAAAAGAACTAACTAAATGATGGTTTATTGTATTAAAGGTTAGACAAGAACTCCCGCGCACAGGCCAGTGACATATAGAGGTCAGTCACAAATGGGTTTTTCTATTGTTTTATTTACAATCGTTATGAGAACATAAGAAAAGAAGGCAAATAATGAGAGAAGAATAGAAGAAGACATAAGAAGAGAAGACATAAAAGAGAAGACAGTGCAGTTATACGTAGCGAGATGTCGGCCGTTGTGGGGACACACACGACACACACACTGCTCGCGACACAGCAAGAGAGAAAGAGAGCAGGCTCTGGCCATGGGCTGGCTCAGGTATGAAGTAACCACTCATTATTCGCTCTGCCAATTTATGCAGGTTAAGCGAACTACAAAGACAATCACGTGTGCTGCGAAGCAGATCGGCGCTAATCAGGCCAAATCCGACAACTGTGTTTCTTACAAGGTGTTCAGTGATAGATTTCTAAATGATTCCTGAACCGATTAACGTCGGATAAGTTGCAAAAGGAAGAGCTCAACGCCTACTTTCTAATGAGTATAAAATGAAGTGTTGATTATTTACGCTAAATTTATAATCTTAATTTAAGTCACCTGAACAGGGTCAGTTTTAATGAGCTCATCGCTGAAAATTACAAACTGCGTTAAATCATTTTAAAATAGGCAAACATAAATGGAATAGATTCAAATTTGGAATGGCGTCGTGCTTTATGCCTGAGTCATTGAAAGACAGCAGGTACGCGTCTGCTACAGCTCAGCTTTCGGCTTGTGCTGTGAATTGAACTAAGGTTATTTGCAGCCAGCTAAGCGCTTGGCTACATATACATGCGTGAATGAAAATGTAAAATAAAATATGAATTAAAAGTTAAAAAACAAGAAAAGAAAGGATAGTGGACAGACTGACGTCATCACTGAGTGGACAGACTGACGTCATCACTGAGTGGACAGACTGACGTCATCACTGAGTGGACTGGCAGACGTCATCACTGAGTGGACTGGCAGTGGTAGCATTCCTCAAACCTATGAAGCAGTGGTAAACATCTGCGGAAAATGGAGGCGTGTGGTGCTGCCGGCAGGAGGGTTATTGGCATAGTAAGCGGCCCCCTTTTTTTTTTCCAATTCCTCTCTTTTACCCACCCACGTTTTTTCTTTACGTTGTGTGATTGTCTTTATGACCTATCTGTAGGATTTTTGATCCAGCATTCCTATCACTGGTGTGATGCTAATAAACTATTTAATACACCCTCCGACATCCCCTCAAAGGATATAACTTGATAATCATCTATCTATCTATGTTTATATGTATCTATCTGTCTGTGCATGGTGTAAATATGTATATGTTTTTATATATATATATATATATATATATATATATATATATATATATATATGTGTGTGTGTGTGTGTGTGCGTGCGTGCGCGCGCGCAGGTAGGTGTGTGTGTGTGTGTGTGTGTGTGTGTGTGTGTGTGTGTGTGTGTGCGTGCGTGCGTGCGCGCGCGCAGGTGTGTGTGTATGTGTGCGTGCGTGCGTGCGTGCGTACGTGTGTGTGTGTGTGTGTGTGTGTGTGTGTGTGTGACTTCATCATTACTCACAAATGTAGAGGCTCCCTCCCTCCCCATCCCCCTTTTATTCTTCCTTTTGTTGATGTCCTTTTCTTGTGTTAAAATGTGTGAATGCTGTGTGTATGGATCAATTCACAGTGAGCAGACAAGTGAAGAGAAAACTTATAAGTGTGTGTGTGTGTGTGTGTGTGTGTGTGTGTGTGTGTGTGTGTGTGTGTGTGTGTGACTTCATCATTACTCACAAATGTAGAGGCTCCCTCCCTCCCCATCCCCCTTTTATTCTTCTTTTTGTTGATATCCTTTTCTTGTGTTAAAATGTGTGAATGCTGTGTGTGTGGATCAATGCGTGTGTGTGTGTGTGTGTGTGTGTGTGTGTGTGTGTGTGTGTGTGTGTGTGTGTGTGTGTGTGTGTGATCTTATTTCATTTTATCTCTCAGTTCATATTTCTTGTCATCTTTGGTGGCATGCATGTGTCTGTTTCTTTCTTTCTTTTTTTTTTTCCTTATTTGCCATCGATTTTTTTTTTGTGTGTTTATCTGGATTTGCGTGGTGGTGTTTGATTCCACAACTACATCGTTTAGTTTGTTTGTTTAAGTAATCAGTTTTTCCCAAAGATTTAATCGCAATACTTTATGTGGAAAACAATGACAAGGGGTGAAGAGTAATTTGTTTTTAACAAAAAGAAAAAAGGAAAAAAAAAGAGAAAAAAAAGAGTATTATACTGCGTAGTCTTGATTAAACCTGGGTCACAGAATAAGAAATGAATTTTGCTTTCTGATTAAATTTTGACCATAGGGTTTTCTGCAGACCAAACGTAAAACAAAACGGAAAAGAAACGACATTGCTTCTTTCGATGGTGATGGCTAACGTGTAAGTTCTGATTTACTCTTACAGCTAAGTATTCCATTCTGTATGGCTTTGTTCGGTTTTTCCTTTTCCGCTGTGTCTTCATTACGGCAATTGATATTTCGGTTCTGATTTGGATCGAAGCCACGACCAGCTATTCATAAACCCCCGAAGCAAAAAAAAAAAAAAAAAAAAAAAAAAAAAAAAAAAAAAAAAAAAAAAAAGCGGTCATTTAAAAGCAGTGTCAATTTATACAGAACAAAACATAAAAAAAACACCTAGAAATAAACGTGTTCAGCTAAGGAGAGCAAAAACGAAATGTGCGTGCGATGCCAGGCATTTTACCGCAGCAGCTAGTATTTCTTGTCATTTTATCATTATCATTATTATTTATCATTATTATATTTTTTCTCAGCTTGTCCATTATTTGTTCATTTGCCATTTCTGGCTCCCCGATGATCCCCAGACGTGACAGGCGTGCGGACTGCCAGAGAACGGTGCTGGAGGCTGAAGACCTTGTTCCTCCTCTGTAAAGCCTCTGGAGACAGAGTGGGGGAAAAAGGGGTTTATGTCCAGGCAGCTGAAAACAGGAAATGGCTTGAAAGGCCATGTCAAACACTGTACGGGAATGTGTGGGAGGCTCGTATCTTTATCAACGTCTAGAAAAACAACAACAACAAACAAACAAAAAAACCCACCAAAACAACAACAACAACAAAACAAATGCTGAACCATGGCAAAAAATAAGCTGATAGCGAAGAAATGACTGTGCTCTGAAGGGCGTTGACCCAAAAATCCAGCTTCCCACTCTTCTCCGAAGACGATTTGTCACCAGGCAGACGATGTTCCAGCATTACTGGTGTTTGCTTTGTGTTCTTTTCCTTCCCTTTTTCTTCAGACATAGTGGCCATGGTGTAGGTGTAGGGCAGAGGGTGGAGCAGGGCAAACACCATCTGTTGACTGTTGACGTCAGTCAGTGACTCAAGCATCATCAAGAGTGACTGTTTGAATGAATGAATGAATAATTTTTATTTTCTGAGGGTAATAGATTAAGAATACATGCAGCCCTCGAAAATAAATAAATGAACAACAGCAAAATGAAAAAAAAGAAAAAAGAGGGGAAAGTAAACAAGCAAGATAAAAATCACGGAAATACGAGAAGAAGAAAAGGAGATGGTTACATAGCTAGATGGAAAGAGACAGATAGACAAAGATAGACAGACAGACATACAAACAGACAGGCAGGGAGAGCGACGAGAGAGAGAGAGAGAGAGAGAGAGAGAGAGAGAGAGAGAGAGAGAGAGAGAGAGAGAGGCGGGATTGTTCCTATATCTATTCATTCTACATATGCGGTACATATACGCTTTAAAAAAATGTTGAAACTAATACAGAGAAGCACATGGAGAATAGGAAACAGGAAAAAACTTGGTATTTGACACAGGTTGAATCAGTACATGTCAGAAAAAAAATGTTGTAAGATTTGAGTTATTTATCAGAAATTTGTGGTATAGTGTTTTGAATCTTTTAAAATTTGTTTCATGTTTTAAATATGGAGGAAATCTGTTCCATAACCAACTTCCTGAGTACAAAAGACTTGATTTGTATAATGTAATTGCTGGTAAAGGAAGATCTGATATGGAAGATTGATTTTGTGAGAATGCCTAAACTCGTTGAAAGTGAACATATTTCTAATAGATATTGGAGCATTTCCGTGAAAAAAAAATATGTATAAAAATTCCTTTATTGAACAGCAGTTTGGACTTTGTAGTCAGCATCTGTTAGTGAAGTAGACTTGTTTAAGACATGGTTTGAACTTCAGTGATATGTTCTACCCACTTCAGATTGAGCAGATGTAGACATGACATCAACTTTATACCTGAGCAAAATGACACACACACACACACACACACACACACACACACATATATATATATATATATATAGATAGAGAGAGAGAGAGAGAGAGAGAGAGAGAGAGAGAGAGAGGGGAGAGAAGACATTCTGAATCTGAATATCTGGGTTCCAATCCCCAGGCACTTTAGATATACATTCAGGGTGGATGTTTCCTTTTATGGTTTCCCTAGTCAAGGTATAATCGGACGTTTTAAGTTTTGCACCTCTCTCTCTGTCTCTGTGTCTGTCTGTCTCTGTCTGTCTCTCTCTCAATAATATCAAGTCCTGCTAATGTCTCAAATTGGCTTGTTTGTGAAGGACTGCGAGTAGGTGACTATGTCATTTGGTTAATTAAATGACAGACGTATCGAAGATGAAATATAATAATAACAAAACTTTCCGTATTTTTGGCTTTTCTGAATCATGGACGAACAGCCACATTAATGACAAATCTATTTCTATTCCTGGTTACAATTTTACTCAGAGAAACCCTAAGAAAATCTCAAGAATGTGGCATGGTCATTCACATTCAAAACAATGTCTCGTACAGAATTCGTCACGTGTTACTTATGCACATCTGGGAAAAAAAAGCACACAGACACAGACACAGACACAGACACACACACACACACACACACACACACACACACACACACACACACACACACACACACATCCACACACACACACACACATCCACACACCCAATCCAACTACTTTTTAGCGTGAACGCGTCGATATCAGATTCAGACGTTCAACTTTGTTGCTTTTTTTATGTTGAAAGCACTGCCACTTGCAATCACTTGTTTTTAGCCAGAGACATCACAGTCTTTTTGCTGTCACTGATATCGCCGGTGGATTGCAGGCCAAAGAGATGTGTACTATTTCCATCATAACGACTACTCAGAGAGCTTCCGAGAATATCGAAGTCAACTATCATAATAACCCGTATGAGTGCATCCATCGTATAAGCATAAGGGAGCCGGTAGCAAAGAATAACGTAAACACGCCATTAGTATGTGAAAAGCGTTGGAGTGCCATAGTAAAACAGGGGGAAAAAAATGTCAGAAGCCGAGAGCAGCATCATGTATATGACTATTGGCACTTACGGATTCTATCAGGCAAGGAGGTTCTACGTCATGGCGGCACATCGACTGTCTTTAAGTACTGGTCGAATTCCCCATGGTATGTTTAATGTGAAGAAATTTGTCTTGGTTTATGGACAAAACGGCTGCCGTTATGGAAATAGAATTCAGTGCTTCAGCCCCGTGATGGTTGCACTGGAGTGTCCATGAATACACAGTGGGGCATTGCAACGCATTTTTGTTGTTGTTTTTTGTTGTTATTTTATTTATTTATTTTTTATTTCATTTATTTGTTTATTTTGGTTTTTTTATTTCATTTTTTTTCTCAAGGCCTGACTAAGCGCGTTGGGTTACGCTGCTGGTCAGGCATCTGCTTGGCAGATGTGGTGCAGCGTATATGGATTTGACCGAACGCAGTGACGCCTCCTTGAGCTACTGATACTGATACTGTCAAAAGCGGAACGATATACTTTACGCATGCATCCACGTATGCTCTCTCTCTCTCTCTCTGCTTTCTTTATAATCGTTTATTTCCAGCTCTTTGTTTGTTATTAGTAGATGATGTTGCACTGGTGTAAAAACAAAACAAAACAAAAACACAGAAAACATCTTACACTTGAAAATACGATCGATCAATTAACATGCAATTAACAATTGAATACAACCATATAATCGCACTAAGTCGTATCCCGGGGTGTGGATGTTGATTCCTATGTTTGTTCACACTATGCTCTCTGACTGCAGAAGGTGCGAGAGGGAAAAGTGGAGTCTGACATGCCATTGATTCTGATGTGCAAGGCAAAGAGGAAGACACTTTTCACGCATCATGACAGCTGGAGCATTGTTCTCAGCACGCTCAGTTTGGGCACCTTTCTCTGCTCTGTGTTAGTATATGGTGCACTACTTAAAAAAAAAAGTACAGGTGGCATTGATAACAACAACAATGATGCTTATGAAAATAATAATTATATAACACTCATAAGACAAATAAGCGGCAATTTAGTTACCCAAATCATTGCGAAGAAATGAAAATGTTTTGGATTTAGTCACAACGCACGGTTCAGTCTCCATAATTCTTGCACAATGAAGGTGAAAGTTATGAGCAACTGAATTCTGGAACCAAACCAAATCCAAGTGAAAGCCATCTGCTGGTTTATTTCCCTTTAAAAAAAAAAATCATATCAAATTTAAAAAAAAAAAAAAAAAAAATCAAAGGCATTTGGTATGCACAACGTATGTTGCATATGACTTCAGAAATAAGCTGCCAGTGCTCTGAAGTAAAGGTGAGGTCAATCCCTATGAAGGAACGATAATGGCGAAGTAAGTTCCCTTTAAATCCCATCAACACAGAGTGGAAATCGACTCCTGACGGTGCAAGTGCTCCGGTAACCTGGTTTCGCTTTCCCTGGGTGCAGGTACAACTGCACCGACAAAACGGGAATGAGCTGAACGGCACACGAAACGTTATAAGAGGGCATGCAATGAACCAAAGACAACAGTCGTAACAAATAACACTGCAGAACGTAAATGTTCCAGACGCATCTTGACACCCACATTTTTTTCAATTTCCTTATTCCTTAAGATGACCGGGAATGGAGAAAGTGTCTTTGTCATCTGCAGCAGACAGACAAACGAACACAAACATCAAAATAGAGGATTTACATTTTTAACACCCCCTTTTCTTAAAAAAAAAAAAAAAAAAAAAAAAAAAAAAAAAAAAAATTAGAGCGGAATTGACAAAAAGGAAACAAAATAGTTATTTTTTTTTTCCTTAACGTATTCTATTTCTTTCTGTCTTTCCTTCTCTCTCCTTCCATTCTTCAGTATTCCATTTAATAACTACTTTTTAACATATCCATCACAGTATTCAACATTCCTAAATATATTTTTTTTTTACACTAGCACGACCCCCCAAAAAAAAACCCCAAGAAACCGAAACAAAAAACAAAAACAAACAAACAAACAAACAAAAAACAAACAACCAACAACAAACAAAAAACAACCAAACAAAAAACAACCGAACAAAAAACCATTCTTCATTATTCCATTTAATAACTACTTTTTAACTTATCCATCACAGTATTCAACATTCCTAAATAGATTTTTTTTTTTACACTAGCACGACCCCCCCCAAAAAAAAACCCCAAGAAACCGAAACAAAAAACAAAAAAAAACAAACAAACAAAACACAAACAACCAACAACAAACAAAAAACAACCGAACAAAAAACCATTCTTCATTATTCCATTTAATAACTACTTTTTAACTTATCGATCACAGTATTCAGCGTCCCTAAATAGATTTTTTTTATACTAGCACGAACCCCCCCCCCCCCAACCCCCCCCCCCCCCAAAAAAAAAACAACAACAACAAAAAACCCCACAACAAAACAAACAAAACAACAAACAAAACAAAACAAACAAAACAACAAAAACCAAACAAAAACCAACAACAACAACAACAAACAGCCAACAACAAGCAAACAAACAAAAAACAACCAAACAAAAAACCCAAGCCAAAGCAAAAAACAAACAAACAAAAAACAAAAACCAAAACAAAGCAAAACAAACAAAAAAAAACCCAAAACAGCAACAACAACAAAAAACAAACAAACCCAAAAACCACACAAACAAAATAAAACCAAACCAAACCAAACAAAACAAAGAACAACAACAAACAACAATAACAACCTCCTCCCCCCACCCCCCAAAAAAACAAAACAACAACAACCAAAAACAAACAAACAAAAAAACAAAAACAAAAACAAAACAACAACAACAAAAAACAAAAACACCAACAAACACACCACCACCAACAGCACTGTACACAAGAGACAGACATTAAAGTCATACAGCTCCTTTGAGGGTCGCAGGAAATAATGACTGAGAAGACAAGGGAGACAATCCAGCTCAGACAACGACAGGGGAATCACAGAGGGGATCCAGTCGGGAAAGGTCTAGCATCCCCCATCTCAGGAGTATCAGGACTAAGCTGCTTATAGCGCGTCTTGGGGATGAGGATATTGTTCAGCACACAACGGTAATTCTGTCATATGATGTTACTGCCAGTTCTCGTCTCCATTTCTGAAACACACACACACACACACACACACACACACACACACACACAGCTATTTATTTGTTTTGTTTATTATCTGTTTATTTAGTTGCTTGCTCTGTCCCACTGCAAACGTCAGACCCAGTTTTAGGTCGGTATAAGGAAACGCCCATGAGATAGATCTTGCACTGCTCCTGGTTTAATTTCGGCGGTGTTCGGTAGGTTCTGTTCTGATTCGAAACATGTACTCAGCACCGTGTACAGTTTTATCCCTCAAGTGCATGATGAACTCACATTGTTGTTGTTTTTTTCCAGTAAGTGCTGGGGCATCCACAAACTATATGACCTGCAGCGATTCACAGAAAACGAAGTTTGAAAACAAAGAAGAGTTGGACCTTTTAGCAAATCAGACTGTAAGCAATGCCGGCTTGGTGGATGTACACAGAGTGCCTTGCAGGTACGAAATGGTGATGAATTGCCACGTAGTGATTGTGAAGTTACAGGGTAAAACTAAAGTTAAATGTCCCACAGACCTATACAGCCACTAGGGCAGTGGATTCATATCCAGTAAGTCTAGGGCTCGACACAGGAACGCGGGGCCCAATCCTCTCTTTCCGCCATTTCAACCTTGCCCAACCGAATGCTTGTGCCCATTCACACCTGGGAGCAGTGAGGAAAATGGGAGCAAACTGCCTTTCCCCGGGACACACCACACTGCCTTTCCCCAGGTCACACTGCCTTTCCCCGGGACACACCACACTGCCTTTCCCCAGGTCACACTGCCTTTCCCCGGGACACACCACACTGCCTTTCCCCGGGACACACCACACTGCCTTTCCCCAGGTCACACCACACTGCCTTTCCCCGGGACACACCACACTGCCTTTCCCCGGGTCACACTGCCTTTCCCCGGGACACACCACACTGCCTTTCCCCAGGACACACCACACACACCACACTGCCTTTCCCCAGGACACACCACACACACCACACTGCCTTTCCCCAGGACACACCACACACACCACACTGCCTTTCCCCAGGACACACCACACACACCACACTGCCTTTCCCCAGGACACACCACACTGCCTTTCCCCAGGACACACCACACTGCCTTTCCCCGGGACACACCACACTGCC
>NC_134897.1:40387631-40390131 GCF_041734735.1 Babylonia areolata
TCTCACACTCTCTTTCACTCTCTCTCTCTCACTCTCTCTCTCACTCTCTCTCACTCTCTCTCACTCTCTCTCTCTCTCTCTTTCACTCTCTTTCACTCTCTCTCTCTCTCTCTCTCTCTCACTCTCTCTCTCTCACACTCTCTTCCACTCTCTCTCTCTCTCTCTCTCTCTCTCTCTCTCTCTCTCTCTCTCTCTCTCGTGCTTCCAAACTGCTGCTTCCCGGCGTGGCTGCGGTAGATGTCTGACATTGTTTTAGGATCGATATGTTTTGTCCTTGTTTTTGAGTTTTCATTTCCTCAGCTATTTTTCCTTCGTTTGGAATAGTCAGCTACTGTAATGTCGTGTGTTAAAAAAAAATCTGTTTATTTATTCATTAATTTTATATTTTGAAGATCGTTTATGACAAATCATAACACGCTTTGAGAAAGTTACCAGAAATAAATCTACCTTCCTCTTTCTCTCTTTCCAAAGCGTGGTGATTGGAGAGGTAAGTATTTGTACATTATTGTCAGTTTCTAAAACCACCTGACTTTGCTTTGGTTAGGTAAACTATAAAACGGAAATCTTTTGCTAACAACACGTATGGTTTTTTTTTTTTTTCTTTTTCCATGTTATTCGTCATAAATTTGCAGAACGTGAGTACCTATTGATAGGGGTTGTGGTCTATCAGGTAAACTAAAGCCATTATCAATGTCAGTGTCAGTGTCTCTCTCCCTCTCACGAGCGCGCGCGCGCACGCACACACGCACACTCACACACACACACACACACACGCACGCACGCACGCACACACACACACACACACACACACACACACACACACACACGCACGCACACACACACACACACACACACACACACACACATAGACACACACACGCACGCACACACAGACACACAGACACAGACACACACACACACACACACACACACACACACAGACACACACAGACACACACACACACACACACACAAACACACACACAGCAGTGTGAATGTGGAACAGGTCAAGAGGAAACACATTATTTGCTTCCCCCCTCTCGACTTTGATACAAACATAACCGTGAAATGGTTTTCACTTGCAAGTTTCCTCTTCAGTTTTATGAGAGAGAGAGAGAGAGAGAGAGAGAGAGAGAGAGAGAGAGAGAGAGAGAGAGAGAGAGAGAGAGAGAGAGAGAGGTCAAAGATAATCGGTCAATATATACCACCCCCCTCTCTTTTTCTTTCTCAGGTAGCTACACAGATATGCATGTACATACATACATACATACACACATACATACCGTACACACACACACACACACACACCATCATGCATACACACATAAAAACATACATGCATACACACACATACACAGGCATACACATGCACAAGAGAGAGAGAGAGAGAGAGAGAGAGAGAGAGAGAGAGAGAGAGAGAGAGAGAGAGAACAAGAACAAGAACAAAACTTTAATCTCCAGGCCTCCGGCCCCTAGAAAGAGGTCAAGAGAGAGAGAGACACACACAGAGAGAGAGAGAGAGAGAGAGAGAGAGAGAGAGAGAGAGAGAGGGAGAGAGAGAGAGAGAGTACTCGAACTCAAACTTTTTAACGACTGGGCCATTCTGGTCGTGTGAAGAGCGTGGGGTTGTGGATGTGGGAAGGGGTGGGTATATGCAAGCATATAGCAATGATTGGCGAAACATGGATATCACGTGTGGAGGTGGAATGAAATGGGGTGGGGGGTTCACTCACACACTGGCACCAACAACAGCAGGCGCACAGTCGCTAGGCAGCGGGAAAGGACCACGGGAAGAAGAGGAAGAGGATAATGCGACAGCGCAAACAATAGCCCGATCCTTGAAAGATGCTCCCAATTGCAAGTGACGCACAGTGCCCTAAAAATGGGACCAGGAATTCACACACATAACGTTTATGGAAATATGCACCCCATGAAATTGCGCATGGGTGTTCCACAGTGTACAGGGTCATGCTGTCTTCCCTGCCCCTTCGTTGTTTTTCAGTTGTTTTTTTTCAGTCTAGAGTTATGCATGCGTGTGACTGACTGGTGTGAAAGCGCTTTGATTTGTCTCTGCACAAGATCCAGCGCTGTATTAATACTACTATTACTACTACTAATCATTATTATTGTTATTTATTGTGTTATTATTACTGTTGTTGTTGTTATTAATAGGAAATAAGTAAGGTACATGTGTCATTTAGTTTCTCTTTCTCAAGGAGGCTACACCTCACCTGAAAGCACATGTCTGACCAGCAGCGTAAATCAACACGTTTAGTCAGGCCTTGACGAAAAAAAAAAGAATAAAAAGAATAGATAATAAAGATGATAATAAAAGATCACTGTGCATTCGTCAGGCTTCATGCATGGTAATTCATTCAGACGTTTTGAGTTCTAAAAGTAAATACTTTTTGACAGAAATAATGCTAGTGCCATATACATTCTTGTGTCAGAAACAGAAACGTTCATCTGCATGTATTTGGATAGGCGTAATATTTTCTTG
>NC_134897.1:40395131-40397631 GCF_041734735.1 Babylonia areolata
CGCCCGGGCTCTAGTTTCCGTAACACACCGAACGCTGGCAGTCGCCAGCATATTTGGCAGTCGTCAGTATTTTCTTCCCTACCACTTGACCTACAGTGGTGGTCTGGACGCAAGTCATTCGGATGAGACGATAAACCGAGGTCCCGTGTGCAGCATGCATTTAGCGTACGTAAAAGAACCCACGGCAACAAAAGGGTTGTCTCTGGCAAAATTCTGAAGAAAAATCGACTTCGACTGGAAAACACATACAATTGGAGGCAGGAAAAAAAAAGTAAAAAAAAAGGTGGCGCTCTCAGTGTAGCGACGCGCTCTCCCAGGGGAGAGCAGTCCGAATTTCACACAGAGAAAAAAGTTGTACAATACAATTATTTACTGTGTCCCTAACGTACGTGCGTGCTCGACCTTCTGCATGCGTGTTGTTGAGAAGGGGATTCAGACAAAGAGATAGGAAAAATACACAAGAAACTGTGAAAAAAACAAAACACACACACACACACACACACACACACACACACACACACACACACACACACACACACACACACACACACACACACACCAAAAACAAAACAAAACTTCTTCTTCTTATTCTTCTTCTTGATTCCGTGGGGAACATAGGGCCGCAACAACACTCCTCCAAGAGCCTGTCTTGTGATGTTTGTTGCAGGCTTGCGTAGTGTATGGCCTATCCATCCCCATTTCCGTTTCTTGATTTCCGTCTCCAGTGGGGCCTGTTTTGTCATGTTCCAAAGTTCTTCATTGGAGACAACCTCTGGCCATCTGATGTTCAGGATGTTTCTTAGACATCTGTTGGTGAATGTCTGATGCTTGTGGGTGCTGGTCTTTGTCACTCTCCACGTCTCTGAGCCATAGAGTAGAACCGACTTCACGTTGGTTTTAAAAATCCGGATCTTGTTGCGGATTGAGAGGGCTGTCGATCTCCAGATTGGTCGAAGGGTGTTGAAGGCGTGTCTTGCTTTGTTGATACGGCTCTTGATGTCTTCGTCCGTCCCCCCGTCTTTGCTGACAACACTGCCTAAGTAGACAAACTTGTCAACCTCCTTGATGTTCTCTTGGTGTAGTTGCACTGGATCTTGCTTCTTGTTGTTGACCCTCATGACCTCTGTTTTCCCAATGTTGATTTGGAGTCCAGTCTTCTCAGCTTCTTCTGCCACACGACATAGTTTCTCCTGCGCATCTTGCTGCCTGTGGGAGAGAAGACTTATGTCATCTGCGAAGTCTAGGTCCTCCAGCTGTTTAGTGAAAGTCCACTGGATGCCTGTCCTCCTGCTGTAGACTGCCTCATGACCACCATCAGGAAAATGGTCGGTGAGAGCAAACAACCCTGACGGACGCCGGTTTGCACACTGAAAGGTTCCGTCAGTTTCCCGTCGTGGATCACTTGACAGGTGGCGTCTTCGTACATTTGCTGGATGATGGTTACAAACTTTGGTGGAAATCCATAGTGGTACATCAGTCTCCAGATGACATCTTGGTCGACACTGTCAAAAGCTTTTTGAAAGTCGACGAAGACTGTGTACAGGGGGGTCTGCCACTCCAGGGACTGCTCGATGATGATGCGCATGGTTGCGATGTGATCCGTGCACGAGCGATCTTGTCGGAAGCCTGCTTGTTCGTCCCGAAGTGTCTTGTCCAGAGCGTTCTTCAGTCTCTCAAGAATGATTCTGCTCAGTACCTTGCCCGGAATAGACAACAGCATGATTACCCGCCAGCTGTTGCAGGATGAAAGGTCCCACACACATACAAGAAATACAGTCATACACATACGCGCACACACATAAGCGCGTTCGCGTCTGCCTACTATATTATTATGTTATTCATTGAAGAATTCATACAGTGAAAAAAAAATGCACACACACTGTTCAGATTCAACAGAATCAGCAACAACGATGACGACAGCAACAACAGCAACAGCAGCAACAACAACAACAATAATAATAATAATAATAATTATAATCATCATCATCATCACAACAGTAGCATATTTATATACCGCTTTCAATCTCAACAACGACACACACACACACACACACACACACACACACACACACACACACACACACACACACACACACACAGACCACACCACACCACACCACAACACACCACAACAAAACACAACACACTCACAGACACACACACACAGACACAGACACACACACACACACACACACACACACACACACACACAACACACACACACACACACACACACACACACACACACACACACACACACACACGTTCACCACACCACACCACACCACACCACACCACAACAAAATACAACACGCACACACACACACACACACACACACACACACACACACACACACACACACACCACACCACACCACACCACACCACAACACACACACACACACACACACACACACACACCACACCACACCACACCACACCACACCACACCACAACACACACACACACCACACCACACCACACCACAACAAAACACAAC
>NC_134897.1:40402631-40405131 GCF_041734735.1 Babylonia areolata
TCAAATTTGATCGTAACACACTCAATCGTAATGCACTTTTAAACCTAAAACAGCTGATAATTGTCATCATATCAAATGTAAACATGTGCAATGAATTTGATGACCATCGTGACATTGAACCACTAACCTCTTGACTAATGGTGACGAGGATGCGTGCTCTTCAATAAAGGGCTGTCACTTTGCTGAAGAAAAGATTGAACTGAAAGGTCAGATTGTCAATTACCACTTTTTATCTGGACTTTTCCACTTGCGGGCTGGGTTACTTTTGTTGTATGGAATCAATTTCGCCACTTAAAAGTACACAAGAACCACTGCAAGCACCCAAATGCACGCGCAGTGATTTTGGTTCTCCATAGTTCAACGTGAAGGAGTTATGCATCAAAAGAAACATCTCGTGTAAAGAATCTATCATGCATGATTAGCATTGTACTATTATGCGGAGAAACTTTTCAGACGTACAACACGCGACGTTATCTCGGCCAATGGCCGTTATATAACTTTTTGATGATCCCACCTCCCTTCCCTTCCCTCTCTCTGCCTCCTATCCACACATCCACCCCTATGCAACCCCTTCTCCTCCACCATACCCCTTACAACATTAACCCCTACCCCTGTCTTCCCCGCTCCTCACAAAACAGCATCCTTATATTACGCAAGAATATTGAGCAAGAGCTACAGTTTCGCGAAGTCCATCTGGAATAGCCCAGAGCCAATTTGTCCCCGGCTCCCTTCCAGACCTCATCATGTGCTGGAGGTGCTGGCGGTAGAGTCGTGATCCATTAAAGGCCTATTTTAGGGCACCCGGAGACTTTACGCTCAATCCCTCTGTCGCCTTTTCAGTCGTGAGCCACGCAGTCGTGTCACTGGTAATGGTGATTCTGGGCGCCTCATGTTTCCTTATGACGCAGATACCATCGACCGATCACGTGTGTGTGTGTGTGTGTGTGTGTGTGTGTGTGTGTGTGTGTGTGTGTGTGTGTGTGTGTGTTTGTTTGTGTGTGTGTGTGTGTGTGTGCGTGCGTGCGTGCGTGCGTGTGTGTGTGTGTGTGTGTGTGTGTGTGTGTGTGTGTGTGTGTGTGTGTGTGTGTGTGGTCTGGTTTGAGAGGGCAGTGAAAAAAAAAGCTCTTGACTGCTTCTTCTTCTTCTTCTTCTCCCTCCTTGCACATCAACGGTGGCGGAAGAGCTGTAAACCGGATCTTGTTGTCGGTCCAAGTATGCATAAACATGCAGCGTGCGTGCTCTTTAGATTGTCGTCCTTGTTAGCAGCTATAGGATATTTCTTCATTTCTTTCTTTCTTTTCTTCTTCTTTTTTTTTCTTTGTGCAATCGCACACAAATACACACCCCACAAGCACACACAAACACACTCGTACCACCACACACCGTGCGCATACATGCAGAGATGCAATGAAAAAAAAAGAGAGATAAAGAGGTTAAACCACAAACACAAATAAACATCAGCTTAAATACACACGAACTGACAAGCCATGTCTAAATTACAATAAAAGAAAGAACGCAGTCATCTAAATGGATGCCCCCCACACCCACCTCATAACTTGTATCAATATTAAGAAATTTTAACCACACCTCATCCGTCAACGACGCTAACAGCACACAACATGAAAAGAGGGGAGGGGGCAGAAACAAAACTCAGGCTCCCTGTGGACAGCTGCCGGCGCTGAGAACGCGGCAGACGATCCCACGATTGGACGTGCGGGGCCTGTGGGTTTCCCGGAACGACCGCTGTGGGAGTGATAACACTGGATCGGTACACGTGAAGAAAAAAAAAGCAAAAAATAAAAAGAGAGAAAAAAGCACAAAAAAGAAAAAAAGAAAAAAAAAAAAACCCAAACAACCCCCCCCCCCCCTCCAAAAAACAAAACAAAACAAACAACCCCCCCCTCAAAAACCCAAACAAACAAACCAAAAAAAAGAGAAAAACAAACAAAACCAACCAACCAAACAAAAACAAACAAAACCAAAACAAACAAACAAACAAAAAAAACCCCAAACCCAAAAAACAAAACAAAACGAAACAAAACAAACAAACAAAAAAAAAACCCCACACACACCAAAAACAAAAAAACAAAAAACAACAACAAAAAACAAAACAAAAAAAAAAAACAACCAAAAAAACCACACAAGAAAACAAAACAACCCCCCCCAAAAAAAACAACAACAACAAAACAACAACAAACAAAACAAACACAAAAAACAACAAAAGCAACAGAAACAAAAACACTGAGAAAAGGACACTGTTCAGTTTCTGCTTAACCAAAAAAAAAAAAAAAAAAAAAAAAGGTCAGATCTTTATTGCAACAATCAACGGTTTCTCGTTTAATCCTCTGGGTGCTAAACTTTGGCGGGAACGACGGATCAGTGTGGTACGAGACTGAAAGGCAGTGACTCCCTTTTTATGTGTTCTTTTCAACGGTGTAACTGATTTCACTGAACAAAGGAAATGCAATCCCAAGAGAGAAAGAAGTGCAGCTAAAGAGCA
>NC_134897.1:40415131-40420131 GCF_041734735.1 Babylonia areolata
AGAAAGTATGGTGGACGCATTCACCCATGTTATAAGAACCTCATGGCCAATTGAATTAAAGTGTCAAAGCATCAAAGCGTCAAGCGTCAACGGTCAAGCGTCTCTCTCTCTCTCTCTCTCTCTCTCTCTCTCTCTATATATATATATATATTACAATGACCCAGGCTACAAACCTGTTTATACTTCCGAATGCGAAGAGCGACTTCAGGGACAGAGCTGCCGTGCCTTTAAAGATACTACTGATCTATCAAATGAAATAAGAATTAATGACGACAGTGGATAGGTCAGCATAACCCAGGACTCAAGGCTACGTTTCTGACACAACCATGCTTCAGAGGGGCGATGTGTGTGTGTGTGCGTGGGGGCGGTGCGGGAGAGGTGTGGGTGTGGGTGGTGGGTGGATATAGGAAGGAAAAGCTGCAAAGATTGGATGAACACGCAGGAAGATAATATACAGTTCGTTTCGTGACATTAATTTTGTTTTTCAAACCAGAATGATGTGTCCTTTTTGATCCTGCTTTGATCAAAGCAAGTCAGGTTGTGGTATTAAATGCCATCTTCTTTGAGCAGGCTCTGACGGCAGAGTTTGTTCTATGTCCGGTGAAAACATTTTGAGACACGCGATGCAGGCCTTTTTATTTTTTTATTGATTTTTTTTTTTTGGGGGGGGGGGGAGGGGCCAGGGGGGGCCTGGGGGCATAGGGGGGGGGGGGGGGGCATTGGGGGGCATAGCGGGGGGAAGGAGGGGGATGAGGGAGGGGTGGGGGTGGGGCACTTTTAATCAATTTTGATACGGGAAAATTTCACAAAGTTCTAAGCTTGGCAAACAGTAGAAAATATCCAGAAACTCGCTCTCCTAGCTGGCATTTAAACTTGATTCCATTGATCACGACTGAAAAGCAAATACATAAGAAAAAAACAAACATAATAAAACAACAACAACAACAACAACAACAACAAAAGATCATACCCCTCCCACCCCCCCCACCCCCCCTAAAACTAAAAGAAAAAAAAAAGAAATAAAAGATAGATCATACATCAAGAACAAAAAGATGAATAAACAGATTAAACACAGAATGGATAGCAACATGAAAACGCCATTCATACGTTTACGTTAAATCGAACATTGACATTTAATTACACCCGATCAAGATAAAGGCTTCATGGCTATATGACAAGTGACCTTTACTGAACAACATACAGCAAACCAAAAACACTGACGGTGAGGGTGTGTGTGTGTTGCTGGAAACAAGGATGGGTGGTTACCAGTTCATTACGATCCCAGACATGATATTTTTTTGCTCACCATCAGAAATGAGTGTTTGTCGAACCGAACTTTGTGTACCGGAAACGGAGCAATTCTGTATATATATATATATATATATATATATATATATATATATATATATATATATATATATATATATATATATATATATATATGTTTTTCTTCAGTTTAACGTCTATTCAATATAAGTGTTTTTAGACGGAAAGGAGTAAAGTAGTGTATAAAGGAAAGGGAATGCATGTGAATAATTATTAGTGTAAAAAACAAAACAAAAAAGAAAGAAAAAAATTTCATGTTATGTATCAGAGGAAAAGTATATTATAAGAAAAAGTCTAAAGAGGTTGTGGTGTGTATTGAATGAGGTGTCATATATATATATATATATATCTATCTATCTATCTATCTATCTATCTATATATCTATATATCTATCTATATATATATATATATCTATCTCTATCTATCTATATATCTATATATCTATCTATCTATATATATATATATATATATATATGTGTGTGTGTGTGTGTGTGTGTGTGTGTGTGTGTGTGTGTGTGTAAACAATATCCTTTCCCATACCTACCATCCAGTCCTCTGGTGCTGGATCGTGGTCCATGGCCAAAGTTTATCAATACATTTTCGGAGAAAAAAAAAGAAAAAAAGATTCAAACATTCCCTAGAGGTACCCGAGGTAGAGGTGGAGGAATGGGGCGGGGTAGAGAAGGCACCTCGCAGCATGAGATTCACCGTGAGTGCCAGCATATCCAGCAACGTTCAGGACGAAGTGGAGAACGAAAGGGTGTGTGAAGGAAGACATTGTAAATACGACCAAACAGATCAAGTAATTAAACAAAATGCCTCAGTGCAAACAAAAGAACTAACAATCGACTTTCAAAGCTTTAGGTTTTTAATTTTCTTTCGGTACATTCCATCTATGACACAGTAAATAATTATCATGTGTAGTCTCTGTTAAATGTCACACTTCAAAATGAGAAAATTAGACAGCCAATCAGTCAGTAAATAATAGTACTGTTAAATATTGGCAGTGCGGTTTTCAAAAGGACAAGTTGCCAGAGACAGTATCTCGCTGTTCTTGCTGGTGCCACTACTGTTAAGATGAACGAAAGAGCGTGTTTTAAGGCCGTTTTTAAAAATCCCTTGTTTGCACAACAACAAAAACAGCAACAACAACTGCAACAGCAGCAACAACAACAGTAACAACAACAAGAACTACTACTACTACTAGGCTTGCTACTGCTGTCCCTATTGTTGTAGCTGCTGCTGCCGTCACTGTTGCTGCTGTTGCTATTACTCTGCTATTACTGCTGCTGCTGCTGCTGCTATTTCTCTGCTATTACTGCTGTTGCTGCTGTTGCTATTACTCTGTTATTGCTGCTGTTGCTTCTGCTGATGCTGCTGCTGCTATTTCTGTTATTACTGCTGTTGCTACTGCTGCTGCTATTCCTGCTGTTGCTGCTATTCCTGCTGTTGCATGCTGCTATTATTCTGTTATTACTGTTGTTGTTGCTGCTGCTATTACTCTGTTATTACTGCTGTTGCTTCTGCTGCTATTTCTCTGCTATTACTGCTGCTGCTGCTGCTATTTCTCTGCTATTACTGCTGCTGCTGCTGCTGCTATTTCTCTGCTATTACTGCTGCTGCTGCTGCTATTTCTCTGTTATTACTGCTGTTGCTGCTGCTGCTGCTGCTGCTGTTATTTCTGTTATTACTGCTGTTGCTATTCCTGCTGTTGCTGCTATTCCTGCTGTTGCTGCTATTATTCTGTTATTACTGTTGTTGTTGCTGCTGCTATTACTCTTTTATTACTGCTGTTGCTGCTGCTGCTATTACTGCTGTTGCTGTTGCTGCCATTACTGCTGTTGCTGTTGCTACTTTTTTTTCTGTTATTACTGCTGTTGCTGCTGCTGCTGCTATTACTGCTGTTGCTATTTTTGTTGTTGTTGCTGCTGCGACTACTTCTGTTGCTGCTGCTGCTTTTGTTGTTGCTGCTGCTGTTGCAATTACTTCTGTTGCTGTTGCTGCTATTATTCTGTTGCTGCTGCTACTGCTGCTATTACTGCTATTACTGCTGCTGTTTTTGTTGTTGTTGTTGCTGCTGCTGCTGCTGCTGCTGTGATTACTTCTGTTGTTGTTGCTGTTGTTGCTGCTGCTATCACTGCTGTTGTTGTTGCTGCTGCTGCTGCCGCCGCTGCCATTGACCTAAAACTGACGGAAGAGCGTGTTTTATTGCTGCAGGCAGCATCTCCCTGTTTTGCACATTGGCTGCACGCAATGCGGGTCTTTTTTTTTTTCTTTTTTTTTTTTTATCAGTTTCACCGCAGCCTGCAGGCTCAGAGGGGACGCTTGTTTGTGAAGATCTCCAAGCTTGTCTGTATGCACGGCGTGTGGTCCCTCCCTCCCCCCTTCTTACTGGAGCTGAAGGGGGCGTGGCGGACAAGAAGAAGACGATAAATCATCGTAACGAATCATTGTGTGCCTCAGTGGGGGTCGTGGTGGCCCAGTGGTAACGCGTCCGCCCTAGGAATGGAGAGATTCTCAGCGCGTGGGATCGAATTTTACACACTGCAGTATTTCATTTTTCTCTTTTGATAGGAAAACAAATACACTTGCACGCAGAAAATAAACATATCGGTGATGCTGTACTGTAGTGATATGCTCTCCCGGAAAAAAAACACAACAACAACAAAGCAGTCTATCTTCACACAAAGAAATATGTTGTATTTAAGAGTAATACAACACAATACAATTGTATAGAATGATATCAAAGAGTAATACATCACAATGTATAAAAGTCAGTCGTGCCCGACTATGACCATCAGAACAGCATAGGAGGCAACTGCTGTCCCGACTACCTGGAGTAAACTTATAGTGGAGAGTGTCTTGCCCGAGTTACACCCCCACTCTCTCGGCCAAGAGGGTTATATGACAGTCAGCGTTGGGATGATTCCCAAAGGCCAACTAGCCTCCAAGGCTGCAGCAGTAAGAGCCAGTGCAATTTTGCCTCCTAGTTTGAGAGTCATAGTCCTTCACAAAAGACTAAGCTGTAATGATTTCCAATTGAAATGAAGAAACAATTGGTAATACAGCTATCACTTTGCTGTTGGCCCAACTGTAAACCTATGTCAATCTGTGATACAGGCTGAGTGTTGGGCTGAAATACATCACAATATAGGTAAACAATGTGAAAGCAGTCTTCTTGTACGGCTCTGAAACATGGCGAACAACCAGGACGAACACCAACAAACTACAGGCCTCCATCAATAGATGCCTGCGCCATATTTCAAACATCAGATGGCCAGAGACCATATCAAACACCTGCCTCTGGAATAGAACCAACCAGGTGCACATCAATGAGGAGATCAGGAGGAGGAAATGGGGCTGGATAGGCCACACCCTTCGAAAGCCTCCAGACCACACCACAAGACAGACACTTGAATGGAACCCCCAAGGAAAGCGGAGAGCGGGCAGACCAAAGCAGACGTGGAGAAGAAGCACGGAGGATGAGATGAAGGCAGCTGGATGGACATGGACCCGGCTGAAGAGGACAGCCCCAAACCGAGTCCGCTGGAGGAGTGCTGTAGCAGCCCTATGCTCCACAGGGAGTGAAACGAATGAATAAATGGATACACAAAAGTGAACTTTGTTTTTGTTATTTGCAGTTTGAGAGATCGTCGATCTTTACATGAACCTTG
>NC_134897.1:40432631-40440131 GCF_041734735.1 Babylonia areolata
GGACGGAATGATGAAAGCCGAAACAGTGAATTGAATCCTGAAGATGGAAACAATAAATCGGATTGATAAGAAAAAAACGTTTCTTTTCCCAGTCAAACTGACGGTTGCGGTGGTCGAATGGTTTGAGCGCTGAATTCTTCTCACCAGTGTTTCCTGAGTTCAAACCCCGCTTTCGGCGCACCTGGTTGATTAATTAAGGGTGGAGATCCCCCCCCCACCCCCCACCCCGTACCCCCGATCTCCCAGTTCAACATGTTCATGCGCAGACCTAGTGCCTGAACCCCGTTCGTGTGTATACATACGCATTCAGAAGGTCAAATACGCACGTTAAAGATTATGTAACCCACTGTCAGTTATAGGTTCCACCAAAAAGAGTGCAGACGCCAGATGCACAAGGCAGAGAGAAACCACACCAACAACACCATTGAAGAAGGACTCAAAGCCAGTAATAGCAAGCCCTTTTGGCAGTGCATCAAAGCCAGAAAACAAGACAGCACTGGTGTAGCCCCCCTGAAAGAAAAAGGACAACTTTACACTGACAGCAAAAGCAAGGCCGTATCCTCCTGCAGCAATTCAAATCAGTCTTCACCAAAGATACTGACACCCCTATGCCCTCTGTCATGAAAAACTGTCCTCAAGACATCCCCAATATCAACATTAGCCCAGAAGGAGTCCATAAACTCTTGAGAGACCTCAACCCCCATAAAGCCCCCGGCCTCGACAAAATTCCCAACCTCGTCCTCAAAGAATGTGCCCCCAACCTTGCCCCCGCCCTGACCACCCTGTTCCAACGCTCCCTTGATACAGGCGACCTCCCGACAGACTGGCATAACGCAAACATCGCCTGCGTCTACATAAAAGGAGACAAACACGCAGCTGAAAATTACCGTCCCATCTCTCTCATCTCTGTCACATGCAAGCTACTTGAGCATATCATCTGCCGGCATATCCTGACACACCCAGAGAAACACAACATACTCACCAACCTAAACCATGGATTTCGCAGCGGATACTCCTGCGACACACAACTACTTCTAACCAGCCATGATTTCCTGCAATCCTTCGAACGCCAGCGCCAAGTCGACGTGGCGATCTTAGATTTTTCTAAGGCCTTCGATACTGTCCCCCACAAACGTCTTCTCCACAAACTGCAGGCATATGGTATCAGAGGCAGCCTCCACATCTGGCTCACTAACTTTCTGACTCACAGGAGGATGGCGGTAGTAATAGAGGGTGACTCATCAGAAGAAACCAGTGTGTACTCCGGAGTACCCCAGGGAACATGTCTCGGCCCTCTCCTCTTCCTGTGTCACATTAACGACCTGCCAGACACCGTCAAGTCACAGGTCCGTCTGTTCGCCGACGACTGCCTCTTATCACCTTCACCTCTCCCGTAGTCTGGGTTCAGACCGTTGGGGCACCGCTGCTGACCTGGCCACCACCCCTCTCCACTCTTCACGGTTTTCTGATTTCCTCAGGGCGTCACCGAGCGTCAAGCCTGTCCACCCCCGGATGTTGTCTTCCCATCTCTTCTTCTGCCGTCCTCTCCTTCTGCCTCCTTGTACGGTGCCTTGCAGGAACGTTTTGGCAAGACCAGATGATCGGGAGATGTGTCCATACCACCTAAGTTTGCGTTTTTTCACTATGGACAGAAGGTCTTCGTAGGGTCCAATACTTTGCTTGATTCTGTTCTTCACTTCCGTGTTAGTGATGTGGTCTCTGTAGGAGATGCCAAGTAGTCTACGAAAGCATCTCATCTCGACAGCTTGGATTCTTCTCTCGATGTTCGCAGTCAGGGTCCAAGTCTCGCAGGCGTAGAGCAATATTGATAATTATAACCAGGGAACGCATCAGTCTGATTTTTGAGCTGAGAGCGATGTTTTTGTTGTTCCAGATGGTGTTCAGCTTGTTGAGTGCCATTGTTGTTTGGGCAATTCTCGAGAGTACTTCTGGTTTAGATCCTTCATCTGACACGATTGCTCCCAGATATTTGAAGCTGTGGACTGTTTTAAGCTTTTCGTCGTTGACTTTGATGTCAATGCTGATGCCGTTGGTGTTGTTAGTCATCAGTTTGGTTTTCTCCGCACTGATTTGCATTCCATACGATGTGGAGGCTTTGTCTAGATGTTTGACCAGGCTTGCCAGTTCTTCTTCTTTTCCAGCCAGTCCATCAATGTCGTCGGCAAAACGTAGGTTTGTGATTGTTCTGCCGCCTATGCTGACTGTTCCTACATGCTCTTCGAGTGCGTCAGTCATTATTCTTTCTAAGAAGATGTTGAAGAGTGTTGGGGAGAGTAGACAGCCTTGTCTCACTCCGACTGTGGTTCTGAACCAGTCCCCGATGCTATTGTTGAGGTAGACGGCGCTGGTGGCTTTGTCATAGAGGTGCTGTATCAGTCTGATCAGGTTGGCGTTGATGTTGTACAGATTCATGGTAGCCCACAAAGCTGCATGCCAGACCCTGTCAAATGCCTTCTTAAAATCAATGAAGACGTGGTAGAGGTCTTGTTGGTGTTGATGGTACCTCTCACATAGCAACCTCAAGTTGAAGATTTGTTCAGTTGTGCTCCTTCCTGGTCTGAAACCTGCCTGTTCTTCAGCAATGATGTTTTCTGCTTGTGGTTTCAGTCTGTTAAGCAGGATCTTCAACATGACTTTGCTGGGATGACTAATCAGGCTGATGGTGCGGTAGTTTTGACACTGCTGGAGATTGCCCTTTTTGGGGAGGGTGATGATCAGTGATTGTGTCCACGGTGTGGGCCATTCCCCTGTTTCCCCCTCTTATACCGCGAAATAAACAACTTTCAAGACCACCTACAACTTCAAAACGACCTCTGCCTACTTGAAACCTGGGCCTCTGACTGGGGCATGAAATTCAACCCAAAGAAATGCTATATCCTCAGCATCCAACAGTCCTCCAACTACAACTACTCCCTCTGTAATACCCCGCTCCAACATGTTTCCTCCAACCCATAACTAGCATCATTTTTTCCAATGACCTGAAGTGGTGCACCCACATTGCCAACATCTCGAAGAAAGAAAACAACACCTTAGGCTTTCTCCGCAGAAACCTGCGCTTCTTTCCTCAACACTGCAAGAAAAACACATATCTAGCCCTCATCCGCCCACTCTTAGAGTATGGATGCATCATCTGGTCCCCACACCTACAGCAAGATATAAACCAACTAGAAAAAATCCAACGCCTCTCAGCTAGGTTTATTACTGGCGATTACACCACAAGAACCCCCGGTGCCATCGCCAATATGTTATCTACCCTGCAGCTGCCAACGCTACAGAAACGTAGAAGTGATCTACGCCTAACTTTTCTGTACAAGGTGGTTGAGGGGTTAGTACCGGCCATACCGCCTACTGGTTTCCTGACTCCACACAAAGAAGGACGTCGCATCAAATCTCGCGACTTTAGAATACGACGCAACAAGTGCCATCTCCAATCACATCAGGAACAATTCAAGTTCCGATGTAGTAGGCTGAGACTGAGCAGTTCAGAAACTACTTCTTTATTGGCACTGTTCGTGACTGGAACCATCTGGACGAGGCAACGGTGACAGCAACATCTGTCGAGAGCTTCAAAGCACGGCTCTCAGGACACCAGTAATGCTAGGCTGAGCACTCGCCCCCACCGTTGCGTTTATGTCACAAGTGGCTATAGCAACGTATTCTATAGATACAGATGGGTTACGGGAAGAAAAAAAAACAACCCAACATATCCAGCAGTCACACACCCGAAAACAGAGTATGGCTTCCTAAAAGATGGGGTAAAAATGGTTACATACGTAAAAGCCTAGCTCGAGAGGACGTGGGAGTTGCAGCCCATGAATGCAGAAGAAAGAAAAAAGGGGGAAGAGTGTCATACGACAGCAAAACCAACGTGCTATTAAGCTTGTGTGTGTGTGTGTGTGTGTGTGTGTGTGTGTGTGTGTGTGTGTGTGTGTGTGTGAGAGAGAGAGAGAGAGAGAGAGAGAGAGAGAGAGAGGTGTTAATTATGATTAACTAATTTATTAGGTTCTTTATTTTACTTTTTACGATGTATTACACTATCATTTATTTATTTATTTATTTATTTATTTTACAAATTCGAACGTCGACTATTCAAATTATTCCCAAAGATGTATGAGTAGGAGGCGGATAATCTGAACAGATCAAGCAGTCTTCTGCTTTTAGTTGTGATTAGTTTAAAAAAAACAACAACAAAAACCCCCCACCTTTGTTCAATTAGATGTCTGAAACCGGAACTTTGAATAATGGGGAAAAAAAAAGAAAGTCGTGTTCGTGGAAAACAAACAAACAACAACAACAACAACAACAACAACAACAACACACACACACACACACACACACACACACACACACATACACATACACACACACACACACACACACACACACACACACACACACACACACACACACACACACACACATCATAAAGAATTCCGTAAAAAACGTAACACAAAGCAGTCTAAGAAATGGTTTGATCAGGCTTGTTACATCCAAAGACGAGAACTGAAATCTTTAAGAAATGCACTAAACAGAAACCCACGGAACAGAACGATACGCGATAAGTATTTTTACATGTTAAAATCATACAACAAATGTGTAAAACAGAAGAAAAAATTGTATAAAAACAGGTTAGTTCAAAACCTGAACGAAGCTATCTTAAAAGATCCAAACAGTGTATGGAAGACTCTAAAATCTCTCAACGATGCAGAAACTCCCATAGGTAATAGTTACAAACCGATGAGTAACACAAAATGGATGAAACATCTGGAGGACATCATTGGGACACAAAGTAAAGTTGACCAAAGCACAAAAGCAAAAATAAATACAGAACTAAGAAACATAAACTCGAATATAACACCTTCGTATCTTGATTTTCCAATTTCCACAAAAGAGATAATCAACGCATCCAGAAACTTACACAACAAAAAAACGCCTGGAAAAGACGGGATTACAAACGAAATCATAAAGGCTAGCCTACCGGAAACAACAGAAATACTAAAACTGTTATTTCAGTCTGTCCTTAACTCAGGCACGTTCCCAGATATGTGGAAAAAAAGGAATTAGCATACCAATTTACAAATCGGTAGACCAATTAAACCCAACCAATTATCGAGGAATAACTCTAAACAACTCACTCAGTAATCTTTTTTGCCAAATATTAAACAATCGAATAACAAACTACCTCGAAGACAATAATTTACTATCAAAAGAGCAAGCAGGCTTTCGAAAATCACACAAGACCTCGGACCACATATTCATACTTAAAAAGATAATTGACGATGCTTTAAGAAAAAGAATGAATCGCCTTTATTGCTGTTTTGTTGATTTTCAGAAAGCGTTTGACAGGGTCTGGCATCACGCTCTAATGCTAAAAATGTATCAAATCGGTATAAATGGAAATTGCTTTAGAGTTATTCAAAGCATGTATGAAAATGCCACAGTTTGCACAAGAACTGATACGGGATTTTCTTCTGAAATACCCATATTGAAGGGGGAACACACTCAGTCCCACTTTATTTAATATCTTTATCAATGATCTCCCGAAATGTCTGGGCGTTACTGACTCACCATCCATAGACCTTGACAAAAGTGATAGTGTTTCGTGTTTACTATATGCTGATGACCTAGTAATTTTGTCCACGACAAAGATAGGATTACAAAGGAAACTAGATAAACTTAATCTGTATTGTGAAAACTGGGATCTAAAAATTAACATAGATAAAACTAAAGTAATAGTTTTCACACACACCGATCCCAAAGTGCCTGTTATTTTCACAATAGGCAATGATACAATTCAGACAACTGATCAATACAAGTACTTGGGTATATTATTTCACAAAACTGGAACGTTCTCATTCGCCCAAGAGCACCTAGCCAAACAGGCATTAAAAGCAGCACACTCCCTCCGACGAATCGTTAAAAAGCAAGATATTCGTTTGGATATTGTACTGCAGCTTTTTGATTCGCTTGTTTTACCTATATTATCATATGGATCCGATATTTGGTTCCCATGGGCTGAAACAAAAACTACCAATTCATTCAATACAGGAATGACAGATTTCTTTAGAAATTGTATTTCTTCGAAACATTCACATGAACAAATGCATATAAAATTTTGCAAACTGCTTCTAGGGGTACATTCTAAAACAATGAATCTGCCAACTCTAGCCGAACTGGGCAGATTTCCAATTGGAATTCATATTGCATGCAGGGTTCTTGACCACTGGACTCATATTCTGGATGCACATAATGATAGCCATATCAAAAAGGTCTATATGTCGATGATGAACCAACCAGACACAACTGAAAATCCCTGGATACAATTTGTAAAGAATATTCTTCACAATGTAGGATTAGGTCATGTTTGGAATAATCAGTCGACATTTAGTAACAGCAGACTTAAATTTACATTACGCCAACAACTAAGAAATAGATATGTACAATTCTGGAAACAGAGAAAAACTGAATACAGCAGATTAGACTTCTACAACAAAATTAAAAGAAACGATTATCAAATTGAGAATTATCTAACTGATAAAATCGATCCTGCTCACAAACAAGCTCTTTGTCAACTCAGAATAAGCGCACATTATTTAAACATCGAACGAGGAAGATATGCAAACATTCCCAGAGAAGAGAGGTTATGTGCTATATGTGAAGTTGGTGAAGATGAATTGCATTTCTTAGATACGTGTATCTTATTTCATAATTTGCGAAGCCATCTAATCACAACTATACAGCAGTATGATCATCAATCAAATGTGATCTCTAGAAAAATACAAAACAATATACTAAAACCAAGTGATTTATTCACCTGCGATGACTGTCAAAAAACACTTGCCAACTATGTATTTCAGTGCATGCGTATTAGATGACCGTTTATTTCTTTGTTCCCTTTGTTCTTTGTTGTGTCTATTAATCCTTCGGGATTTTATGACAATAAATGAAGTCAAGTCAAGTCAAGTCAAGTCAAGTCAAGTCACACACACACACACACACAACCAGACACAGCAGCACAATGCTTCATTTCTCGGTTCATCAAACGGGAAATCTTTCAACCTCGCTTCAAAAAGAAACTGTAGAGAGAGTAGGGGGAGGTTTTTTGGTGCGTGTGGGTGTGTGGATTTTTCTGTGAGGGGTCGGAGGGGGGTGTGGTGGTGGTTGGTTGTGGTGGTGGTCGATGGGGGTGGTATGCCTTGGAGGGTTGGCAGGGAGGAGGGTTATGGGGCTGGGTGTGGGTGAGGGTGAAGACGGTTGCCTGACAAACGAGCATTATAAAAGTGGCCAGGAGCGAATGTATGAGTAGGAGGCGGATAACATGAACTGATCAAGCAGTCTTCTGCTTTTAGTTGTGATTACTTAAAAAAACAACAAAACAACAACTCTGTTCAATTAGATGTCTGAAACCGGAACTTTGAATAATGGGGGGGAAAAAAAGAAAGTCCTGTTCGTGGAAACCCCCCCCAAAAAAAAAACACA
>NC_134897.1:40445131-40447631 GCF_041734735.1 Babylonia areolata
AGATGATCTTTCTTTCTTTCTTTTTATTTTTATTAATTTTTTTTTTAATATATAATTTTAAAAAAAAAAAAAAAATCCGCTGGGGATAAAGCTGACGTAGCCACTCAAACTTGCACACGTCCAAAGTTTCCATATTTTGATGAAAAGAAATGATGACATTGAGAGCTATCAAATTTGTATGGTGATAGGAAACGCACCCGAAGAAAATAAATTAGAGAGATGAAATTACGCGCAACGAATATTTCAGAAGGGGAAGAGGGTGGGGGTGGTGGGGGTGGGGTGTTTCTAGCAAGCTTCCTTTGTTACACCACCTATACACGACTATGGATTTTTTTCGGGTTTTTGTTGTTGTTGTTGTTGTTGTTTTGTTCATGTGCTATGACTCCCACGTTCACTCGTATGCAGGTGTGGATTTTACGATACAATGGACAAGATATGTGGATTTGTTCAACAACAGACTGGAAGGTTGTCAATGGGTCGATCTGTATTAGAGCCCTCGAAAGCTCCGTATCCCTTTAACTAGACCTATATGTCAACTAAATTCTAACTGGGCTACCATTACCCACAGTGGTTATTTCAAGCTAGCCTAGAGTGACCCACATATCTGTCTGGAGGGGGAGGGGGCGGAGTAAATTCCAGTTGGGGTTTGGGATGGTGGAGGTCAGTTCCAAAGAGTCGATGTTTAACCCGGGGGTAATTCCAGACTAGTCTATATAGTCCCCCTAGGGAAATCTGGGCTAATCAGATTTTACCCCGGGGTAAAAATAAAACAGCGGGGGGTTCGAAAAAGCTGGTACACCGGGGGTGCTGATGCTGATGAAAAATGACGCTTTGCTTAGCGTCTCCCATTTTATTTTTTTCCGTTTCTGGTGATCATTTACGCCCACCTAGACACGCACTGCACACACACGCATATGCACACGACGACGTACACACACACACACACACACACTCGCACACACAGTCACTCACACAGGACACACACACACACACACACACACACACACACACACACACACACACACACACACACACACACACACACACACACACACACACACACACACACACACACACACACTAACACACATCATAGTTGGGATTTTGTCTTATTACACATGCATACACACTCTACCCCCCCCCCCCCACAAAAACAAACAAACACACACTAACCACCCCATCTCTCTCTTTACACACACACACACACACACACACACACACACACACACATCTCACCCATGTCTCATTCGCTTTTCTGTTAATACCAATGTCTGTTGACCACCGTCTCTCCCCCTCTCCCCCTGCTCTCTTCACCAACGCCCTCCACCTGCCCTCTTCACCCCACTCCACCCTACCCCCCTTCACCCTCCTCTTCCCAGCCCCCTTCACTCCCCTGCCCCCTGCTCCCTTCACCCCCCTCCCACCTGCCCCCTTCAGCACCCCCTCACCCTGTCCCCTTCACCTCCACCGCACTTCAATCGCTCCACCTTCACCCCTCCCCCCATGCACCACCCACACCCCCTGTCCCCATCACCCCCTCCGACTGTCTCCTTCACCCCCTCTCTTGCCCCCTTCACCCCCCTCCCCCCCTGCCCCCTTCACCCCCTCTCCTGCCCCCTTCACCCCCCTATCCATCTGCCCCCTTCAACCCCCTCCCCACCTGCCCCCTTCACCCCCTCCGCCTGCCCCCTTCACCACCCACACCCCCTGTCCCCATCACCCCCTCCACCTGCCCCCTTCACCCCCCACCCCCCCCTACCCCCTTCACCCCCCTCCCCCCTGCCCTCTTCACCCCCTCCACCTGCCTCTTTCACCCCTTCACCCCCCACCCCCCTGCCCCCTTCACCCCTTCACACCCCACCCCCCTGGCCCCTTCACCCCTTCACACCCCACCCCCCCTGCCTCCTTCACCCCTTCACACCCCACCCCCCTGCCCCCTTCACCCCCCATCCCCCTGCCCCCTTCACCCCTTCACACCCCACACCCCCGCCCCCTTCACCCCCCACCCCCCCTGCCCCCTTCACCCCTTCACACCCCACCCCCCTGCCCCCTTCACCCCTTCACACCCCACCCCCCTGCCCCCTTCACCCCCCTCTCCACCTGCCCCCTTCACTCCCTCCCCCTGCCCCCTTCACTCCCTCCCCCTGCCCCCTTCACCCCTTCACCCCCCTCTCCCCCTGCCCCCTTCACTCCCTCCCCCTGCCCCCTTCACTCCCTCCCCCTGCCCCCTTCACCCCTTCACCCCCCTCTCCCCATGCCCCCTTCACTCCCTCCCCCTGCCCCCTTCACTCCCTCCCCCTGCCCCCTTCACCCCTTCACCCCCCTCTCCACCTGCCCCCTTCACTCCCTCCCCCTGCCCCCTTCACTCCCTCCCCCTGCCCCCTTCACCCCTTCACTCCCTCCCCCTGCCCCCCTTCACCCCTTCACCCCCCCTCTCCCCCTGCCCCCTTCACTCCCTCCCCCTGCCCCCTTCACTCCCTCCCCCTGCCCCCTTCACCCC
>NC_134897.1:40460131-40475131 GCF_041734735.1 Babylonia areolata
CACGCTAAAACTGCATCATATACACCACGTAGTGCCATATAAAGCTTACCATCAACACCAGTTTTACGTAACACATTCCATAAACTATTTCGATTCACAGAGTCGAAGGCCTTCTGAAAATCTACAAAAGCAACATACAATTTTCTATTTTTTAATAAATGTGTTTGTACAATTGCATACAATGTGAAAATGTGGTCAATGGTGCTGTAACCTGATCGAAATCCAGCTTGCTCTTCAATAATCTTTTCTTCTCGTTCAGCCCATTTAGTTAATCTTCTATTTGAAATGTAAGTGTAAACTTTACTAATGATACTTGTAAGTGCAACTCCACGGTAATTATCCGGAATATTTGGGTCTCCCTTTTTGTGAATAGGTATGATAATCGATTTTGCCCAATCTGTTGGAAAGATTCCATCATTGAAACATCTGTTATATAAAAACACCAGAAAATCAACAACATCTGTATTTGCCTGCTTTAACATTTCACTCAATATTTTATCTGAGGCCTGCACTTTTACCTGGTTTTAAATTGTTTATGCTATCAATTACTTCTTGCCTGCTAAGGTTCTTCAAAATCACCAACCTCCTCTACTACCTCATCTTCTGTTTCAGTGTTAGCATTACCTACAAATACACTAGAAAAATGGTCATACCATTGCTGAGCACTAATATTATTATAAACAAATGCCTTTCTATTTACAGATCTTACTGTTGCCCAAAACAGATTTGAATCTTTGATTGATGATTTTAATTTCTGTAACCTTAGCTCCTCAAATTCACGTTTCTTTCTTCTCTTCAAATAAACATATTCCTTCCTTTCCTTTACAAATGTTTCTTTACGTACTCTTTTAGACAGAGAGAGACAGACAGAGAGAGACAGACAGAGGGAGATTCAAAACTAAAGAGGCTGGAAGTAAAAAAAAAAAAAAAAAAAAAAAAAAAATCAAAATCCGTATCTGGGATTCGAACCTGTGTTAAAACACTCGTTTTCCTAGTCGGGCTCATTAACCTCTACTTGGCCACTGCTCGTCGTGTGGAGCCCACCCAGCCAATGTTTAGCTCTCTCTCTCTCTCTCTCTTTTTTTTTTTTTTTTTTTTTTGACGGGGAAGGTGGAAGGGGAAGGGGGGAGGGAGGGGGGGGGGGGAGAGATAATAAAGTCGTCTGTACTCTGGCACTGACAGCTCCCTTGGGGGCCAGCAGGCTGGCTAGTCTGGCACCGGGACAGCCAGCGTGTGGGCGTGGCGGAAGGTGAGGAGGACGGGGTGTGTGTGTGGGGGGGGGGGGGGGAAGGAAGGAGAGAGTGGGAGGAGGAGGGACGAGGAGGAGGTGGAGGAGGAGGAGGAGAGAGTTATGGGGTGGGGCAATGGGATAGGGGAAAAAAAGAATAAAGAAAGAAAGTATATATATATATATATATATATATATATATATATATATATATATATATATATAGATATATATACAGAGAGAGAGAGAGAGAGAGAGAGAGAGAGGAGCAGTCGGTGTACCAGCCTATCCCTAATCCCCCACCCCTTGTATATTTTAACCCCGGGGTCGAATCAAATCTGTCTATCCCACATTCTAACCTCCGGGGTCTTTTTTTTTTTTGCAACATTTTTTATTCAGACAAAGGTTTACAGATATATATAATTTATATGTTTTGTGCATTAGAAAGTATAGGGTAAACATATAATTAAGTTCTAGGTACTGACAAGTCCACAACAGCAAAACAATATATGTTCAATGGCAAAATTCCAAGGTAGCATTGTATAACTTAACCTTGTATTAAACAGTTATAAAGTGCCCATTTTTCCACGAACTTGTGCGCGTGTGTCTGTTGTATGTGTGCGCGTTTGCATAAGTATGTGTATGTGTGGATGTGTGTGTGTGTGTGTGTGTGTGTGTGTGTGTGTGTGTGTGTGTGTGTGTGTGTGTGTGTGTGTGTGTGTGTGTGTGTGTGTGTGTGTGTGTGTGTGTGTGTGTGTGTGTGTGTGTGTGCGCGCGCGCGCGCGCGCGCGTGTGTGTGTGTGTGCGTGTCCCTCTCGTATTTCGTTCCACACCCCTTCCTTCCCTCTCTACCTCGTAACGGATATGATGGTCATCCAAGACTAATGATGATGATGATGATAATAACAATAATGATAAAAATAACAATAACAACAATATAATCATGATGATAATGATCACAACAGAACAACAACAATAACAACATCATGATGATGATGATGATATAACAACAAGAACAACAACAACAATAATAAATAATAATAATAAAGATAAAAATAATAATAATAATAACAACAACAATAATGATAATAATATAGATAATAATGGCAAAAATGATGATAAAATGTAGGCTTATATAGGGCAGTACCCCGACATCAGATGGAGTTCACTGCGCTTTACGATAAAAAACAACAACACAAATTTAAGACTAAAAATGACGTAAAATATGTACAAAGTCAACCCAGTCTCACATGACATTGGCTGAAATATACATGTGGAGTGATGGCTTAGAGGTAACGCGTCCGCCTAGGAAGCGAGAGAATCTGTGCGCGCTGGTTCGAATCAAGGCACAGCCCCCGAAATTTTCTCCCCCTCCACTAGACCTTGAGTGGTGGTCTGGACGCTAGTCATTCGGATGAGACGATAAACCGAGGTCCCGTGTGCAGCATGCACTTAGCGCACGTAAAAGAACCCACGGCAACAAAAGGGTTGTTCCTGGCAAAATTCTGTAGCAAAATCCACTTCAATAGGAAAAACAAATAAAACTGCACACAGGAAAAATTACAAAAAAAAATGGGTGGCGCTGTAGTATGGCGACGCGCTCTCCCTGGGGAGAGCAGCCCGAATTTCACACAGAGAAATCTGTTGTGATAAAAAGAAATACAAATACAAATACTTAATAAATAAGAGTAACATAAAAAAATGTATATAAATCAACAGAGGCACCATCACAGTCTCAACTCACCCAGGAACACAGGAGTAGCCCCAAATGATACCTAGAGAAAGGGGCGAGGGGGTGGTTGTGTGTTTGAATTTGACCCAGTTACAATCAATGCAGGCTTTCAAATTAGATCCCCCCCCCCCCCCCCCGACGTCAGCTCCCGTAAGGTTTTAATGGGGGGGGCGGGGGTGGGGGGTGGGGAGGGGGGCGGAGAAGGGGGAAGTCATCACAGGTCAGCCCAGAGCGACCCACCTTGCTTTGTCAATTAACTGCTTGATCAAAGGGGGTTTGCGGCAGGTGTGGGTGTGTGGGAGAGTTCGATCTTGACTAGACACAAATGATCCCCGGCTCATCAAAGGCTAGCCCAGACTGTGTGTGTGTGCGTGTGTGTGTGTGTGTGTGTGTGTGTGTGTGTGTGTGTGTGTGTGTGTGTGTGTGTGTGTGTGTGCGTGGGTGGGTGTGCATGTGTGTATGTGCGCGTGTGTCTGTTGTATGTGTGCGCGTTTGCCTAAGTATGTGTGTGAGTGTGAGTGTGTGTGTGTGAGTGTGTGTGTGTGAGTGTGTGTGTGTGTGTGTGTGTGTGTGTGTGTGTGTGTGTGTGTGTGTGTGTGTGTGTGTGTGTGTGTGTGTCTGTGTCTGTGTGTGTTAGTGTGTGTGTGTGTGTGTTGTATGTGTGCGCGTTTGCCTAAGCGTGTGTGTGTGTGTGTGTGTGTGTGTGTGTGTGTGTGTGTGTGTGTGTGTGAGAGAGAGAGAGAGAGAGAGAGAGAGAGAGAGAGAGAGAGAGAGAGAGAGAGAGAGAGAGAGAGAGTATGAGTCCCAAGTCAAGAGAATACCTGCAAGTGTTTGAACCTTTTTCGTGTGTTTACACGCATGCAGAAGATCGAATGATCAGCGTTTCGACGGGTTAGACGAACAACAACATACCCATCAAGCACACTGCCTGATTACGGAGTATGGCTGCCTACATAGTATGGGTACTAAAAAACAGATTCTTCATGCAGACATCCACTCGTACGACAATAGTTTGTCTTCCTGCGAGTGAGCGTGGGAGTTGCAATCCACAAATGCGGACGACAAAAAAACATAAATAAACAGGAAGAAGAAGAAGAAGAAGAAGGTGGAGGAGGAGGAGGATTAGACTGACAAAAAAATGTGTGTGTGTGTGAGAGAGAGAGAGAGAGAGAGAGAGAGAGAGAGAGAGAGAGAGAGAGAGAGAGAGAGAGAGAGAGAGAGAGAGAGAGAGAGAGAGAGAGAGAGAGAGAGCAGTCAGAACCAGAAAACTCGAATTCGAACGTCAGTTTGAATGTTTTATTTCAGTGTAAAAGGATTTGTTGAAAGACAAGGATTTGTGCACCCCAGATTTTGGTTAGTCACCTCGTAATTTATTGGAGACAAATGTGCGACAGCTGTCAATATATATCATTCTACATTAGACAATGTTTTCGTGTGTGTGTGTGTGTGTGTGTGTGTGTGTGTGTGTGTGTGTGTGTGTGTGTGTGTGTGTGTGTGTGTGTGTGTGACACCATTTTGTCTTGAAATGTCCTGTCTCTATTCAACTTTAAATATAAGAAAAGTTAGAATGTTTTATGTGTCTGGCCTGGAATTAAACGGATGAAAAAAAGAAGAACAACGACAAAAAAAGCAACAACAACAAAAAAATCCAACAAAAAACAACCCCCCCAAGAAGAAGAAGAAGAAGAAGAAGAAGAACAACAACAACAACACACACACACACACACACACACACACACACACACACACACACACACACACCAAAAACCAACCAACAAACAAACAATGAAAAAAACAACAAAAAAAACCAACAACAAAAAACAAAAAAACAAACACCGGATAGAGTATATCCGACCTAATGTCTAATTGGGCTGTCTGCTTGGACCAAGCAGTGTCGCCTGTGATTGAAGAGACCGATGCGAGAGAAACAGTCTCTGTTGCATCGGTCAGATGTGTGAGCTGATGCTGGTCTGTTGGCTGCCGTCCCTTTTCTGCGAGCTCGTTTTTCTGCTGCAGCAGCTGACAGTTTGTCCTCACCAATCCGTAGCTGATTCTTGAGAGTGCTTCTTCATCTGTTGCGGTCATTTGCAAGGTCCTCGCAGGACTCAGTGTTGATCTCAAGCGCCTTCATGTCACGTTTGCAAACGTCTTTGTATCTCAGCTGTGGGCGGCCGATGCTTCTCTGCCCTGTGGCCAGCTCTCCATAGAGGATGTCTTTTGGGATGCGACCATCTTCCATGCGACGAACGTGGCCCAGCCAGCGCAGCCGACGCTGTCTCAGCATGGTATACATGGTCGGGAGGCCAGCGCGAGTCAGGACTTCGGTGTTTGTCACCTTGTCTTGCCACGAGATGCCGAGTATGCGCCGTAGGCTTCTCAGGTGGAAGGTAATGAACCTTTTCTCCTGGCGAGCATGTGTGGTCCACGCCTCACTGTCATACAGCAAGGTGCTGAGTACGAGAAATACGAAAGACGGCTGACAAGAGAAGATTAATATCAAACAATAAAGAAAATACAGACTGATAATTTATCAATAGCAAAGAAGAGGGATAATCCTAAGTACAAGCGTGTATGCGTGTGAACATGTGTTGTGTGTGTGTGTGTGTGTGTGTGTGTGTGTGTGTGTGTGTGTGTGTGTGTGTGTGTGTGTGTGTGTGTGTGCGTGCGTGCGTTTATGTGTGTTTGTGTGTGTGTGTGTGTGTGTGTGTGTGTGTGTGTGTGTGTGTGTCTGTGTGTCTGTGTGTCTGTGTGTATGTGAATGGGTGATTAGTGCATACATGTGTACATGTGGTCGTGTGATCTTGTGTTTGTAGCAGTGGAAGAGCAATTGCGTGTGACTCTGTGTGTGTGTGTGTGTGTGTGTGTGTGTGTGTGTGTGTGTGTGTGTGTGTGTGTGTGTGTGTGTGTGTGTGTGTGTTGGGAACAGTATTGGGCAGAGGGTGAAGAATTGTGTGTGTGTATGTGTGTGTAGTGTGCGTATGTGTGTGTGTGTGCATGTGTGTGTGTGGTGGGGAAAGATACGGACCATTGGAAAAAATAAAACATTAAAAGGGGAGACATAGGCATAATTTCAGTTTCAGTAGCTCAAGGAGGCGTCACTGCGTTCGGACAAATCCATATACGCTACACCACATCTGCTAAGCAGATGCCTGACCAGCAGCGTAACCGAACGCGCTTAATCAGGCCTTGAGAAAAAAAGTAAATAAATAATAGATAAATACATAAAAAAGAACTACTACTACTACTAATAATATGTATAAAGCGCAAAAACTTGACGAAGTCAACTATAAGCGTAGAAAAAAAAAGAAGGAAACGCTAACATCAAACAACTGTAACAACTATAACAAATGTCCAATTGGACTATGCAGCAAACCTTCTGCAATAGCAGATAACATCTTGAAATTGTCCAAAATACATTCACACGAATTTTCCAAGAAGTTTGGTAAAAACGATTTCAGACTCTGACAATCAAAGAGTATGTGTTTGCTAGAAATAGATTCTCCACATATGCATTTAACATCTCTGCTGAACTTTGTTATAAAAGCGTTCAGCTTTATCCTGTTTGATAATGCCTGAATTTGCCTTAATCTGATTAAATTACTGAATGTATTCGATTGATTGATAGATTCCGGTTGTTGAATATTGTTTATACTTTTATTTAAAACTTTGCCATTTTGCTGGTATGCTTCCCTGACTTTGCTACATGATGCTTTTTTCTAGTAAGCGGTACCTCTCTTGTACAGACAAAGGCACATAAAGTTATGTGGTTCCCTGTTGGTATTTTGCACCTTTTCTTGCAGCCCTGTCAACCCATTCATTATATAGGAGACCAAGGTGAGAAGGAACCCAACAAAAAGTTATATGTGTTCCTCCCGAATTCAAAAGATGTACAATGTGACTTATTTCTATTATTATTTTGGACTTGTTCTTACAATTTGATGAGTTTAAAGCATATAATACAGATTCTGAATAAACACAAAATAAGACTGGTAGAAGGCAAATTGGAAGATCAAGAATACGATTTAAAGCCATAAGAACAGCGATAAGTGCAGCTGTGAATATTGACCGATCTTTACCAATATGGCATGATCGTTCAGTTTTCAGTTTTGGTATAACGAAAGCTTAACCTGCTTGGCCATTGTCTAGTAGTGTGCCGTCTGTGTAAATATGTAAGTGATCACGGTATCTATTCTGAAGGTGTAATCGGACTTCTGTTGCTATGATATTTGGATTTTCTTTTTTTGCAATGTCAGTATGATTGATACCAAACTGTGCTTTACTCATCTCCCAAATGGGGCATGGACTTACTGTTTTTTGCGTGTCTACATTATCTGGATTAATTTCGGAGTTTTGGAAAAGGTTTGACGCAACCCTCCCCTCTCTCTCTCTCTCTCTCTCTCTCTCTCTCTCTCTCTCTGTGTGTGTGTGTGTGTGTGTGTGTGTGTGTGTGTGTGTGTGTGTGTGTGTGTGTGTGTGTGTGAAAGAGAGAGAGAGAAAGAGTGTGTGTGTGTGTGTTTGAAGAGAGAGAGAGAGAGAGAGAGAGAGAGAGAGAGAGAGAGAGAGAGAGAGTGTGTGTGTGTGAAGTGTGTGTGTGTGTGTGTGTGTGTGTGTGTGTGTGTGTGTGTGTGTGTGTGTGTGTGTGTGTGCGCGTAGTTGGTTGTGCGGTGTGTGCTTGCAAAGAAAATAATAATACGCAGCTGGATGTTGATTCAAAGGTACGTGGATCTGTTGAAGAAACAAACGAATATTTTTCTTGAAAATATAAAGGGATGTTTACGTGCTATTGCAATCGCGTGTGTGTATGTGCGTGAACCCATTACGTTTCATTCTTGTTTATAGAACTTTTCAACGCAGAAAGGGTGTGGGGACTCCGATGGAGACAATCGGATTTCGCTTTGTTTTCAACAATTGTGTTTCTTCAGTTAAACAAAACAAAAAGAACAACAACAACAACGACGACGACTAAAAAAATAAAGAGAGAGAGAGAGAGAGAGAGAGAGAGAGAGAGAGAGAGAGAGAGAGAGAGAGAGAGAAGGTCATCTCTATTCCTTTGCATCTTGTATCTAACAAGGCAGATACTCGACAGTATAATATGCACGCGAATGTGTTGTTTAACTGAATACATCGTGTTCTTGTTACGCTTCCAATATCTCAATAACACACACACACACACACACACACACACACACACACACACACACACACACACACACACACACACACACACACACACACACACACACACACACACACACACACACACACACACACACACACACACACACACACACACAGCAGAATGCAGTGAAATGTAGTTTTAAATGACACAGTTGTTAACACTATCTCTGCAGAAATCTGATGACAAGAAATCAAAGTGGCGTGAATTTGAAGGGGAAGAACATTTAACTCCTTGAGTGCCGCAGCACGCATCACCTACGTGCATAGTAACGCCACTGATGAATGGAAATAACTCTGGAAGCCTGAAAATTCACACCGCTTATCTAGAGTGGTATATCTCCAGACCATTTTCTCAGTTTTAGGCTTATTGTTTCGGAAAGTCATATGACTTGAAACACCACTTTCTTATGTTTTTCCTCCAGCACTGAAGGGGTTAATATGCGTGTGGGCGGTGTAGTTGGCAGTTGTCCGAAATGAAGAACGGTGACCGTCCGACATCCTGACCTGAAACCTAAGTCTTCTCACAGGTCACAGCTCTTCCGTGAATAGCGTAACAAAAATCGCCAGCAGCAGCTAAATGGTTAATGAAAAGGTGCTTTAAACACACAGACCCAACATTATACTTGATGAGGGAAAAGAAAGTTCAGGGGCTGGGGGGAGGTGTGGGGAGTGGGAGTGGGGTATCTGATTTCTGATTATTCAGTCCCTGGTCAAAATCCAGGCACAGCGCGTGGAAGTCTATCAAAGATTTTGGGCTACCCGCACACAGCAGCAGTTTCCGCTTCTGTTTCAAGATCGCGTCAAAGCGTGAGGAGTGATCCATATACGCTACAGATCATATGCTTAAAGATAGCAGAAGGCTGACGCTTGCATAGACCCAACGATGTGGTTCGACCTAGAGAGCGTACCACAAGTCTGCAGTAACGAAAATGAATTGGATGGATGGATGGATATGGATACTTACATAGCGCCTGTCCTCGGTCAGAGACCAAGCTCTAAGTGCTTTACAAACACGGGGCCATTTGCACAACAGGCTGGCTACCTGGGTAGAGCCGACTGACGGCTTCCACTGGGCGCTCATCATTCGTATCTTATATCATTCAATCAGATTTCAGGCACACACCCAAACACGCCCTTTATCCACCAGGCGCCGTCACAGAGATTCGAACCCAGGACACTCAGATTGAAAGTCCAACGCTTTAACCTTCGGCTATTGCGCCCGTGACGTGAATAAAGAAAATAAACAAATGAGTATGTACATAACAATACAATCACAGTGAAAATGAATAGTGAGCATGAACATAACAAAACAATCACAGTGAAAATTAACAAATGACTATGTACATAACAATACAATCACAGTGACAGATGCATAGAAGGAAATAATTCAAATAAATGTTCGGCGAACCTGTGAACACCCACATACTCACGCATGATCCCCCCCACACACACACACACACGCGCGCGCACACACACACACACACAAACACATACACACAAACACACACACACACAAATTATCCACACACACACACACACACACACACACACACACACACACATCACCAACGTACTCGTGAGTACACACAGACACAGACACACACAGACACACACACACACACACACACACACAGACACACACACACACACACACACAAACTATCGACATATATATGCACACACACACACACACACACACACACACACACACACACACACACACACACACACACACACACACACACACACACACACACACACACACACACACAAACTATCCACATATATATGCACACACACACACACACACACACACACACACACACACACACACACACACACACACATAATCACCAACGTACTCGTGAGTACTCTCTTTCTCTCTCTCTCTCTCTCTCTCTCTCTCTCTCTCTCTCACACACACACACACACACACACACACACACACACACACACACACACACACATAATCACCAACGTACTCGTGAGTACTCTCTTTCTCTCTCTCTCTCTCTCTCTCTCTCTCTCTCTCTCACACACACACACACACACACACACACACACACACACACACACACACACACACACACACACACACACACACACACAATCACCAACGTACTCGTGAGTACTCTCTCTCTCTCTCTCTCTCTCTCACACACACACACACACACACACACACACACACACACACACACACACACACACACACATATGCCCATCCTTCAGGGAACAGCCCAGGTGGGGAAAGTAGACGAGGCGGACGACAGCGAAAGAACTGAGGCAGACAGGATCACTGAGTGGACAGAAGAGGAGCTTTGCCGGAGCTCAGGTCCTATCCGACGACCACCAGAAATGGTGATGTGTTCAGCAGTGCAAGCGCCTCCAACGATCAGTCCACAGCGACAGCGACATCGTGGCATTTCAAGCTGAGAGCTGAGCCCTATCACGTACTCTCAGAAGTGGTAATGATTCTCCATTGCAACAGATGTAAAAAAAAAAAAAAAAAAAAAAAAGTTATTGGGGAGTTCTGTGTTGGAGAAGGGAAGGAGAGGAATATGAGAAAGTGACCTGCGCGAAATGAAGGGTGGATGGGTGAAGGGGTTAGGGAGATCTGGGATTGGGGGAAAGGGTGGGGGTGGGGGGTGGGGGGGACGGAGCTGGATAGGAGAGAAGAAAGGGAGGGGAAGGAGGAGAAACTTTCGCGGGTGGGGAAAGGAAAGGGGGGGGGGGGGGCTGAGAGTTTTGGAAGTGGGTAAAGATAAGAGAGAGAGACACATAGAGACAGACAGAGAGAGAGAGAGAGACAGACAGACAGACAGACAGACAGACAGACAGAGACAGAGTTCCCGAATTTGGAAGGGGAGGAAGACAGGGAAAGGAAATAGAAGTGGGGAAAGGGATGAAGGGAAGGAGGAGCAGAGAGTTGTAAAAGTGTGGAAAGGTAGGAGAGAGTGCGATGAGAACTCTCTAGGGTGGGGGTGGGGATGAGAGAGACGGAGGGAGAGAGGGAAGGTGGGGGGGGGGGATGGATGGAGAGTAAGGACATACTTCTGCAGGAAGACATTGAGGAATAAAGGTGAGAGAGGGGCAAGGTTTCTGGTACGGGTACAGCAGTTGATGGATGGGACCAATAGTTAGCAATAAAACTTTGTATGGAACGACAACATCATCACCTCTCCATGAAACACAAGATCAGACTCCACACTGCACACCGCAGATGTTTATCCCATCTTCCTGTATGCAATGCATTCGTGACATAGACAGGCTGGGTCATCAGGAAGGATCTGGACAGCAGAGAGGAGACTCAGGTGATAGCGATGAAGTGACGACACTGCAGAATGGACAGGAAACCATCATGTACAGACCCAGGCTTTGACACACACACAAAAAACCGACATCACTGACGAGTCTAGGTGAACGTGTCTTCAGTGCAGCTCCCCAGTGACTCTTCCCAGAGTAGAAGTAGTAGTAGTAGTGGTAGTAGCAGTAGAAGAAGAAGAAGAAGAAGATGACGATGACAGAAGAAGAAGAAATAGAAGAAGAAGAAGAAGATGGATGATGATGATGATGATGATGATGATGATGAATGATAGAAGAAGAAGAAGAAGAAGAAGAAGAAGAAGAAGAAGGTGATGATGATAATGATAATGAACGATAGAAGAAGAAGAAGAAGAAGAAGAAGAAGAAGAAGAAGAAGAAGAAGAAGAAGATGGTGGTGGTGAATATGATGATAATAAATAGAAGAAGAAGAAGAAGAAGAAGAAGAGGAAGAAGAAGAAGAAGAAGAAGAAGAAGAAGAAGAAGAAGAAGAAGAAGAAGAAGAAGAAGAAGAAGAAGAAGAAGAAGAAGAAGAAGGTGATGATGATATACATTTATTTCGCGCCATATACAGCCAAGGACTTAGTGTGCCTACCGTCCAGAAGAAGAAGAAGAAGAAGAAGAAGAAACCAATGGATGAGAGAGAGAGAGATGGAGAGAACCCAGAAGATAGCATGTGAGAGAATTCACTATATGGAGCAAGAGAGTCGGGTGGAAGGGCTCAGATTTTTCCTGAACCTATTATGGGTGGTGGGGCGGGAGGGCGGTCGGTGGGTGGGTGGGAAGGTGCAGTGTAGTTTTGCTCCTCGTCCTGTTGCCCCCGCCCCCCCTCGCCCTCCCTCCCTCCACCGCTTCCTCCCGCCCTCCCTCCTTTCCTTTGCAATTTGCTGAAGGCTGTAAATCTCTGTGCGGATTGAACTAGTTTTGGACGCCATAAAGTATTTCTCATCAGCAATATTTTCCCCCCTATTCAAGTCAGGTGACTGTTTAAAAAAAAAAAAAATGAATGAATGAATTTCAATTTTCTGTTGGGAGGTGTGGGTGGAATGGATAATGATAGGCAGACACACACGCACACGCATACACATACATCATATCTCCCACAACTAAATCATCTCTTCCCACCCCCACCCTCTCCTGTCCGGATTGAATACACCCAGCGAACGAGTCCAGGGAGTCGACTGAAGGCCTCTGTATACATGTACGTAGTGGGGGAGAGGGAGGGAGGGCGTGGAAGACAGCGATGGAGGATAGAGGTGGGAGGATGCATACCAAAAATGGGGGTGTGAATGATGTGTGATATTATAACAAAGGTCTTCTACAAAAAAAAAAAAAAAAGAAAAAAAAGAGAAGAAAAATGTCTGAGTTCTCACCCAGTTGATAATTCTTATCACTAGTCATTGTTCAGTCCTGTCTGAAAAATTGCTCCACAGACCAAATGGATATTGAATTTAGTTTTTGCCATTTTTGTTTGTTTGTTTTGTTTTGTTTTTTTCTAAACTTGAAACCAACACTGTATAAAGGTTTAACTTCTTCGCATGTTGACGTTTTCCCGTATAAAACCACACCATGTGCACATGATATTAATTCAAACTGAAGCACACTCTCTGTCTCTGTCTTTATGTCTTTGTCATTGTCTCTGACTGTCCGTGTCTCTGTCTGTCTGTCTGTCTGTCTGTTTTTTTCTCTCTCCCATGCGCTGGCGCGTGCCTATGGTAAGAAAAAAAGAAGAAAGAAAGAATAGCCTTGAGCGGGTTAACATATGAAAGGAGAAAGGAGGGGTTAGAAATAGGGGAAGAGGGAGGGGGCACCAGGCTTGGGAACGGTGGTGGTAAACACACACACACACACACACACACACACACACACACACACAAGCAAACAGAAATAAACAAAACAAAAAGCCCGAAAGTGGGACAGCGGGGTGAGATTGATTCTGACCATGATCTCTGCGGTGTTATTTGTAACACTGTCCAGAGTTTGCTGATGAACAACCAAAAAGTGAGGTCTACTTAAAGGCTTGATGAACACCAAAACGTGAGGTCTACTTGTGGCGTGATTAACACCAAAACGTGAGGTCTGCTTGTGGCGTGATTAACACCAAAACGTGAGGTCTGCTTGTGGCGTGATTAACACCAAAAAGTGGGGTCTACTTGTGGCGTGATTAACACCAAAAAGTGGGGTCTACTTGTGGCGTGATTAACACCAAAAAGTGAGGTCTACTTGTGGCGTGATTAACACCAAAAAGTGGGGTCTACTTGTGGCGTGATTAACACCAAAAAGTGAGGTTTGCTTGTGGCGTGATTAACACCAAAAAGTAGGGTCTACTTGTGGCGTGATTAAAGCTAAGAAATGAGGTCTACTTGTGGCGTGATTAACGCCAAAACGTTGGGTCTACTTGTGGCGTGATTAACACATAAAAGTGGGGTCTACTTGTGACGTGATTAACGCCAAAGTGAGGTCTACTTGTGGCGTGATTAACGCCAAAACGTTGGGTCTACTTGTGGCGTGATTAACACATAAAAGTGAGGTCTACTTGTGGCGTGATTAACGCCAAAAAGTGGGCTCTACTTGTAGCGTGATTAACACCACAAAGTGGGGTCTGCTTCTGGCGTGATTAATGCCAAAAGCGATAAAGCCTGTCAGTATTCATGGCGATGATAATCCGTATCCTTTGCTTTAGGAGTCCCCCCCCCCACACACACAATCACGCATATATACACATGCACACAGATACAAACACACGCACACACACACACACATGTTCTCTCTTTCTCTCTCTCACTCACACACACACAAACTCACACACACACACACACACAGACAGGCTTTCAGGATTAATATAAATGAAATCCTTTGAGGTGTTGAGGTGTGTCACCGCTCTGTTTGTCAGTTCACTCCCAGTGAATTCCAGAACTCCAGACTTACAGAAAGGCGGAGATGACAAACTATTCTGAAAGAAGCTTGGATGAAATGAAATGGAACTACAACCAACAGGCTTTTTTACGGGTAATAACCCTGGACAAATCACTGGATCAGCAACACTGAACACAGCACTGCGTAGCTTTCTGCCTCTAGATTTCAGACAGTTTAAAGGATCCAAAAAATGCCCTGGGTAATGAGGCATATGCGCAATGCAGTTTATCAACTTATTTAGCGGCTCCCTTCGTCTTTCTTCTATATCTCTATCGTCTATCTTCTATTATCGCGAACAAAATACACTTGCCTACTGAGTAAAAAAAAAAAAAAAAAAGAAAAAGAAAAAAAAAGATTAACAAAGAGTAAAGAGTGGTAACTCTCTCCATTACACAAGGTACACAACTTCAAGTCAGTGATGCTTACGCTACCGATTCAGCTAGAACACAGGTAAATAAAAGGTACATTGGAACAAACCCAGACACTTCCTCTAAAAGGAAGCGCCGGGCCTGTCCTTATACAAATCATCTGACATGTGCACACAGCAGCAAGGACAGAAGAAATGTGCAAACACAAATTAACTTTTATTCACGACTGGCATAGCCTCTTTAATCCTGAACAAGCC